>NC_092421.1:76737257-77037257 GCF_040894005.1 Engystomops pustulosus
GCTACAATACTAAACTAAAATACTGCAGGTTTTCTGCCAAAACATAATTTCCAGTAGGGCAGTGTTCACACCTTGTTACTTGTCGTACGTTGTACAGACAGGTCAGGAGGATTCAGATGTGTCCTTACATTGTATGGCACAGATATATCCTGCAGTATGCCTATACAGTGGGATGTGTCGCCTACCCTCCCCTGGAATGTGGGGGGAGGATTCTACACGATGTTCCCCCAGTGATGTCACTGTCCTAATATGGACAGTGGCATCACCAGGTCCTCCCTCCTGCCATCTGCCATGTGACGCATGCGCTCGGTGGGGCTGTGGGGATAGATGCAATATGCTGCATCCGCTCCCTATAGCCATCCTCCGCTGATACGTCGCTCAGGCGGAGGCTGCAGGAGGAAATGACGTAGCTTGCAACTGCAACACCCTCGCCGATGCAATGGCGAGGTAGTGTTTGCGAATACGTCCCACCTGCATATACCCACATCACACTACATGGTTCTGATAGGACATAGGGGTATTGCAGTGGTGAATCCTGCCTGGCAAGGCAGAGGTTAAGTATTTTGTATGATGCAAGATGCTGTTGTCCAATGATATGTGTTACATCCTGTGCTCTGTAAGCTGAGATGTGATTGGAGGAGTAGCCACCACCTGACCAAAGGGAGGTAATAAAACCTCTGGCCAGGAATGTGCTGGATGATTATTCTAGTGTGGAATCCTAGAGATCAGTGAGTGAGTGAGAAATCTCTGTCTAGTCCATACCAGAGCAGGAAGAGCCTAGCCCCTGCCTCTGAAGAGTGGAGTATTAGACTAGAGGTAGTGTAGTGAGGAAAAGGGGTATCATCTTACCTTTAAAGGTGATACCTGAAGCCCTACAGGACAAGCTGAAGCTTCCTACCAGGACACAGCTGCCTCCCAGCCTGCCCTTTACATCCAGGCTGGTGAACTATCTCCTGAGGCTCCCTCCAACTCACATCTCAGCACTCCATCTACCTGTTAAAGGCACGTTGCTGCGGTTCCTGCCGGTTCAAATAAAGAACTGTAAGTTGTTTTCTTCAACTTCTGTCTCCGTCTGGTCCCTGTTAATACGGCTGCCTTCACCACCGGCACCCTGTCCATCACCCAGAGACTCACACACGGGACATTAAGGGGTTGCCCCAGGGAGATCCGCTATAGCAGCCTCTTCCTCATCATTTCTTGCCAACACCACCCTGCTGGAGACCTGCCAGGCTGTAGGACAGCCCTCCGGTTCCCCCGTACCAAGCACCGTGACAATAGCGTGCTTAGGCCGCAACCGCCAGCCACTCCGGTACTGCGGGCCCGGCTGTCTCCAGGCCTCACCTCAAGGGCTAGGCCCCGGTGGGGGATGTTGCAAGTGGCGTCACGAACAGGATATATACTTCTGTGCCTTATCCTGGCACTAAAGACTGTACTTTATTAAGAAAAAGACTGTGCTGCCTAACCCTGATGCCATCCGGGTTTAGGCCCAAGTATTTGTGTGTTTCTACATTGAACTTTATACTGCTGCCATGTGCTGTCGAGCGCCGCTCCAGCACTCAAGAGGTTAATTCCTGCAAGAACTGTGTCAGCTCTGCTACATCCGGCGCTGCTGCGCCTGAAGCATTTACCTCAGAGGCGTGTGGCGCAGCAAGTATTTCAAGCCCGCCAAATCTTCACTGGCGGGAACTCCAGAGGCGTCATTAGGCTCCGCCCCCTGCGCGAGTGGCGCGAAGCACAGTGGAGGAGGAGCTGGAGCGTGTGCGGCCGGCAACGAAGAGGGTTAATCGGCCATCTTGGATTTCGGCGCAGGCCGCGCCTGAAGCCTGCCAGCAGTGTGCGCCTCATCCGGAGTTCCGGCGCACGTGTCCTGCCCCTGGAGGAGAACACCGCTGAGCATCACCGAGCCCCTGCTGCCTGCCGGACATCGGGAACAGAGACCTTCATGCACCGAAGCTGTCCTGTCACCGCGGCTGATCCTGAGTGAGTACCGCTGGGGAAGTTAAAGGGGGGTAGAGATTGTTTCCGATGCTAGGTTATTGGCTCACCTCCCAGGGAATAGTGACTGTGTCTTAAAGTGCCCACGTCCCATTCTAGCCATCGCCCATAGCAACGGACATTGTGTAACCCTACAGGCTTCCCTCAGCTAGGCCAGTCATGTCCGCCCAGGACGAAGATACGGGACTGGCGCAAGTCCCATCCCCTGGTCCCTCCTCAGGGTACCGGAGCATGTTAAGTCCTCCAGAGAGTCCCTTCAGCCCTGCTACAGCTAGTGTCCCTGGGACTCCCACCATGATGCCTTTGACTATGCCCTACTATCTGGGGGCCCCCTGGTTACCCTACTACGAGGGAGAATCACATACTCTCCCTGAATTCAGGGACAAGTTGTTAGCCACCTTCGCCTTGCTCCCATTCACAGAGGAACAGAAAGTGGGCATCCTCATCGGGCAGTTGAAAGGACCCGCTCTCCGGGAAGTCAAGTCCTGGCCCCGAGAACAGTGTCAGAATGTGGTCCAGATTCTTGATAGGCTACGTAACACCTTTGACAAGTGTACTGTCTACGAGTTGAAGCAGAAATTCTTCGGGAAAAGACAGAAGCCCCAAGAGTCCCTCCGAGACTTTGCCCTCTCCCTACAGGAGACATGGAAGGCCATAACCCGTCTTGATCCCAAAGACGCTGAAACCTCTGACCAAACCTTAAGGGAACAATTTATCAATGGACTTGTTGATAGAAATCAAAGGTGTCAACTAAAGATCATCTCTTCTCAACATGCCCAGGCCTCTTTCCTTGAGTTTAAGGAAATTGCCATTGACATATTAGGAGACCGATCACCTACTGGACCGCAGAAAGAGCCTGAATCCGTAGAAATGGAAGAATCTGCTCTCGCTTGCCATCCCACGCAGTCAGCATCACCTACTCCTGCGACTTTGGAAGTTACTGGCATAACAGGACCGGTCCCTAATCTGGCGGACACCCTGCATCAAATCCTTGATCGGTTGACCCAGTTGGAAGTAACTGTCTCTGCTATGAGGAGGAAACCTCCAGAGAACCCGGTACGGTCAGCTACTCCTCGTGAATCTCCGACTAAACAGCGCCCAAAAGAAGCGAAGTCGTTAAGCACCTGGAGTCAGAGGAAACCCCGCCAGCGGTGCAGCTACTGCCATAAATATGGGCATGAAGAGAATGATTGTCGTCAGTTAAACGACAAACCCTTGGAGCTAAGGGACGACCTCCAAGGGAAGAACTTGTAAGTCCCCGAGATGCTAACTGGATGCCCAGGTTCGTGGGGACTCGCCCCATGGTTCATGTAACCATCAACGGAGTTACCCTACCGGCCTTAATTGATACCGGCTCTCAAGTGACCACCCTCCGGAGTGCTGCCTTCGAGAAATGCCGAGGAAAAGCATCCTTAATCCAGCCTCCCAAGGCTTACTTGAACATTATTGCTACGAACGGAAAACCCGTACCCATCCGCGGCTACTGGGAGCCCACGCTAACCATTGGAGACACTGAGTTAACCAGACAGGGCGTAGTGGTGACCCGAGTGCCCGAAAACGGTAACTTCTCCCTGGTACTGGGTACCAATGTCCTCCGCAACTGCTACCCTGAAGTGCTGAAGGCTCTCCACGACTCCCTGCCGACAGTGCCCAACGGTTCCCGGAAGGTAATTCAGGAGACTATGCAGGTTCTTGCGGCGCAACAGAAGTTTGCTGGCCCTAATGGAGAAATCTGCAGAGCCCGGATCAAGGATCCCCAACCTGTCCGCCTTCAACCTGGGACTGAGACGTTAGTATGGTGTCGAGCCTGCATGGGCGTTCAAGGTCAAGACTACCAGGCGATAGTAGAACCTCTACCAGCTGATGAAGACCTGCCCATTCTAGCCGCCAGGAGCCTAGTCACGGTATCCCGAGGACAAGTACCCATTCGACTACTAAATGTGGGAGACTCCCCAGTGGACCTGAGAAAGTATCAAGCCGTAGCCACTCTCTTCAGTGTCCATCCTGAAGACTTGGTGGAAACCTCTCTGTCTGCCTCCCAACAGTTGGAAGTGAAGCAAGGTGCTGAAGATGAGCCTGCCGAGCAATCCTGGTGGCTTGAGCTCAATATTGGAGACGACGATTTTACTCCTGCAGACCAAGTACAAGGTGTCCTGGATGTCGTCATGAAGCACCACCGGGCCTTCAGCAAACACCCACTGGATTTTGGGCAGACTACTCTGATCCAACACACCATCCCTACTGGCTCTCATCCTCCTATCAAGGAACGATACCGGCCCATACCTCCAGCCCGCTACCAAGAGGTGAAGAAGCTGGTACAAGAGATGAAGACAGCCAACGTTATCCGGGAGAGTCACAGCCCATGGGCTGCCCCGCTGGTCCTTGTGAAGAAGAAGGATGGAACCCTTCGATTCTGTGTTGACTATAGGAAGATCAACAATATCACCCACAAGGACGCCTATCCTCTGCCTCGAATCGAGGAATCCCTCGCAGCCCTAGGGTCAGCTGCCTACTTCTCTACCCTGGACCTGACCAGTGGCTACTGGCAAGTGGCCATGGCACCAGAAGACAGAGAGAAGACGGCTTTCACCACCCCAATGGGCTTGTTCGAGTTCAACAACATGCCGTTTGGGCTATGCAACGCCCCAGGCACATTTCAACGGCTGATGGAGAGATGTTTGGGTCATCGCAACTTCGAGACCGTCCTGCTATATTTGGACGACATTATCATCTACTCCAAGACTTATGAAGACCACCTCCACCATCTGGCTGAAGTCTTCCAAATCCTGACCCAACATGGGTTGAAGGTCAAGCCATCCAAGTGCCACCTGCTACAACCTAGCGTCAAGTACCTGGAACATGTGGTGAGCGCTCATGGAATTGAGCCAGATCCAGAGAAGATTGCAGCTGTTTACGACTGGCCTACCCCATCCACCGTACGGGACATCAAAAGCTTCCTGGGATTTGCCAGTTATTACAGGCGTTTCATCCCGAAGTTTGCCCAGCTGGCGGCTCCCCTGCAAGAGCTTCTAAGGGGCCTGCCAAAAGAGAGCCAACGTTCCCGAGTATCCATTGAGTGGACGGCCGAACGAGAAGCTGCCTTCCAGATGCTCAAGCAACGGCTGACTGAACCTCCGGTGTTGGGATATCCAGACTATAGTCTGCCTTTCACCCTATACACTGATGCCAGCAAACAAGGTCTAGGGGCGGTATTATCCCAGCTCCAAAATGGAACTGAAAGGGTCATAGCCTACGCCAGCCGTTCCCTCCGAGAACCGGAGCAAAACGACCAGAACTATAGTTCCTTCAAGTTGGAGTTTCTGGCGTTAGTCTGGGCTGTGACCGAAAAGTTCAAGGACTATCTAGCTGCATCATCTTTCACTGTCTTCACAGACAATAATCCTTTGGCGCATCTGAACACCGCACGTCTTGGAGCACTGGAACAACGGTGGGCCTCCAGACTTGCCAATTTCAGCTTTACCATCAAGTACCGGGCTGGTAAGACCAATGACAACGCCGACGCTCTGTCCCGTCTCCCTGACCAGTGGGAGGGACCCTCCACGGATGCTCAGTGGGAAGATGTCGAGATGCCAGCATTCTATGCCCGGTTTGTGCGTCAAGATGCCCAGAGAGTTTACTCCCTACCGACAGAGGCAGCGCCAGCTACTCCTCAAGAAGAGTCAGAGCCCCCTGCGGAAAAGGACCTCTGGATGAGTCTTCAGGCTGATAGCCGTGCCATAGGAGAAGTAATGGACTATCTCTCTAGTGGGCGAGTGCCTGAAAGAATCCGGCGCAGAAGAGCTGATGGAGAACTGTCTCAATTGTGGCGCCAGAGAAAGACTCTGAGCATGCACCAGGGTCTGCTAAAGAGAAGAACTCTGGACCCTATCACTTATGACCGGCTGTACCAGATTGTGATTCCCAGGAGGGATGCCAAAATAGTGCTGGAAATGTACCATGACCAGTCCGGACACTTTGGCGCTCAGAAGACTGAAGCAACCCTCCGAAGGCGATTCTTCTGGGTCAACATGAAGTCCGACATTGAAGCCTGGTGTCGAGAATGCCCAGCCTGCGCCATCGCTCGAGGAGAGCGACACAATCAAAGGGCCCCTCTACGTCCCATTGTGAGCCAACGGCCTTTGGAGATCCTGACATTGGACCACGTGAAGTTGGAGCCCAGCAGGTCCGGTCACAGTTATGCTCTTACGATCATCGACCACTATACCAAATTTGTGGTTGCAGTACCTGTCAGAGACCTGTCTGCAAGGACCACCGCAGCGGCCCTGTGGAAGAGCTTCATCCTCCCCTATGGCTGTCCGGACCAGATCCTTACAGACCAAGGAACAGCATTTGAGTCCCAAGTCTTCCAGGAGCTGTGCACTCTATATGGCTGCAAGAAGCTGAGGACCACAGCCTATCATCCCCAAGGCAACGGGCTTTGTGAAAAGATGAACCAGACTCTAATCAATATGCTGAGGACTCTGACCCCTGCAAAAAGGGCTGACTGGCCAAAACTGTTGCCCGAATTAGTGTACCTGTACAACAATACCACTCATTGCTCCACAGGGTACACCCCGTATTATCTGATGTTCGGGAGACACGGCCATCTCCCTGCTGATATGACCTGGGACATGGAGTCCCCTGATTCCCAGTCTTTACTCCCCCAGACTGACTGGGTTCACGAACACCAGAGGCGCCTGGCGGATGCCAGAGAAGTTGTGGATCTGCGGTTGGAAGAGGCCCGAGAGAAACAAAAAAGGGACTTCGATCGTAATGCCTGTGCTGAGCCTTTTGCCCCAGGAGATCGAGTGTGGCTGCGCAACAACCATCCTACCAGTAAGCTAGATGGGCGTTGGGAGCGTGAGCCATACCTAGTTAGGGACAGTCTCTCCCCTGAAGTCTACGAGATTTCAAGAGGAGACCGTCCACCACTCCGGGTACATAGGAACCGGCTGAAGAGATGTCTTCGTCCTTTTGCCCCTATGTCCACACCTCTCATCTCGACCCCCAACTTACAGACCTCCTTGTGTTCGCCTACCCCCAGTTTCTTGGAACTTGTGACTGTGCCTCAATTCTGTTTTGTTTCCACTCCAGTAAGAGGTACCTCGGAGAGACCATCATCCCCACCGCAGTCTCCAATACTGCTGCCTGTGGAGGATGATCCGGCTCCAGAGTCTGCAACCCCTGAAGCATCAGAGGCAGCTGAGACTCCGACTCCAGCGCCTGAATCAGAGGACGACGATGAGGAGATTGTTATCTTCTCCAGGCCGGAACTTCGAAGGTCTCAAAGGGAGACAAAAGGTAAAGCTCCTGCGTACCTGCAGGAGTACCAGCTGGTGACACGCAGAAGCCGGAGGCAGGTACGTTTTTCTGACACCGAAGTACTTACCACCGAAGAAGATGCTGAGTAACCCCTGAAGGGCTGTAGCCCATTTCAGGTACTGTACATATTGTGTATTTATCTCCATTTTTCCCTAAAGAGCCAGAGACTTTCCTGAGACTCTCATCCCTATTTATCTCAGTCAAGAGACTTTCCTTGAACTGATTATTGTCCTGTGCTATGATAGCACCCCTTCCTCTGCCACAGCAGAGATTTCCTCAAAGGACTCTGTCCCTCTACACAAAGAGGAGACCCTTTGTTTCTTTATTGCACTTTTCCCCACATCAAGGGCTGTACCCAGAAGATGGACTTTGTCACTAGAGACCTTCTGAGAGACTTTTGCCAGATACTCCAGGGAAAAGTTGCTATTGCTATTGACTACTATATTGCACTTAATGCCTTCCTTTTAGGTACGGACATTATGTTTGCACTTTTTATGCCTTTTCTTTGCAGGAAAAGAGACATTTATTATCGTGCTACCCTGAGTAGCCTATCTACTTCTGTAACGTTTGTAACGTTCAAGATGTGTACCCATTGGGCTCCTAAGCCAATGTGATCTTAACCTGTTTGCACACTGTCAGAATATATGCCAGTAGTCTGCATTAACCCTTTCATAGGCTTTTCAGGTTGTAGTGTGGCTGTGTCGGACCGTCTTTTTGTGTAAAACACTGACCGCTACCTGATCCCTCAAACTGAGGTTTGCACATGGGGGTGTTACGGAGTTAGCACCTGGATGCCACCCATACATGGGTAAGGATACCAGTCAGGAGGTACTCGTGTCTAATATGCTAACGCAATGCAGATATGCACTATATAATTGCCGCCAGGGAAGAAGTGTTGATATAACAAATATACAGGCCTTGGTGCAAGGAGTGGATTACAGGATATGACACCACACCTTTCCTACTGTACAGTTCGGTTTAATGGCGTCAGCGACCAACTGTCATACAGCTGCATGTTTTGTCTTAGTCCGACACCAACCCAGGTGCCTGTCTCCAGGACCATGGGCGGTTTGTCCCTACACCTCACATAGCCCCCTCTGTGCCCCAAAACATCTGTTGTCGAGCCGAGGGCGGCTCTTTCAATTGCCCCCGGGGTATGCAACACCCTCGCCGATGCAATGGCGAGGTAGTGTTTGCGAATACGTCCCACCTGCATATACCCACATCACACTACATGGTTCTGATAGGACATAGGGGTATTGCAGTGGTGAATCCTGCCTGGCAAGGCAGAGGTTAAGTATTTTGTATGATGCAAGATGCTGTTGTCCAATGATATGTGTTACATCCTGTGCTCTGTAAGCTGAGATGTGATTGGAGGAGTAGCCACCACCTGACCAAAGGGAGGTAATAAAACCTCTGGCCAGGAATGTTCTGGATGATTATTCTAGTGTGGAATCCTAGAGATCAGTGAGTGAGTGAGAAATCTCTGTCTAGTCCATACCAGAGCAGGAAGAGCCTAGCCCCTGCCTCTGAAGAGTGGAGTATTAGACTAGAGGTAGTGTAGTGAGGAAAAGGGGTATCATCTTACCTTTAAAGGTGATACCTGAAGCCCTACAGGACAAGCTGAAGCTTCCTACCAGGACACAGCTGCCTCCCAGCCTGCCCTTTACATCCAGGCTGGTGAACTATCTCCTGAGGCTCCCTCCAACTCACATCTCAGCACTCCATCTACCTGTTAAAGGCACGTTGCTGCGGTTCCTGCCGGTTCAAATAAAGAACTGTAAGTTGTTTTCTTCAACTTCTGTCTCCGTCTGGTCCCTGTTAATACGGCTGCCTTCACCACCGGCACCCTGTCCATCACCCAGAGACTCACACTCGGGACATTAAGGGGTTGCCCCAGGGAGATCCGCTATAGCAGCCTCTTCCTCATCATTTCTTGCCAACACCACCCTGCTGGAGACCTGCCAGGCTGTAGGACAGCCCTCCGGTTCCCCCGTACCAAGCACCGTGACAATAGCGTGCTTAGGCCGCAACCGCCAGCCACTCCGTAACTGCGGGCCCGGCTGTCTCCAGGCCTCACCTCAAGGGCTAGGCCCCGGTGGGGGATGTTGCACAACATCTTTCCATCCTGCCTGTATAGTGACCAGATGAAGGTAACAGCTTTGCCTCTGTCTGCCACCATGTGTCAAAGAATACGCTAAGCTATGCTATAGGCTTAAGGGCTAAAGGCTTATTTTGCAAAAAAAAAGGACTCTTAAAATAATAAAAATAAGCCTCAGTGCCTCCTGTGTATGTTACATGAGCCTCAGGGGCTCCTGTGTAGGTCACAGAAGCCCCTTCTAGCGCCATCAGCTGTCACTAGCAGGGAAAGGGGGTGGGCATAGTACCAAAGCAAGGCTCCAATGGAGTCTGGAGGGGCTTCTATGATGAACACAGGTGCCCCAGAGGCTCATTTGCATATTTAAACATTCCTTTATCAAAATATTTTGGCAAATATTTGCATCTAAAATACCACCTAAAATAATACCTTACTGAAAGCCGCTGTGAAAGATTATTTAGGGAATCACAGAGACAGAACGTGAAGGAAGGGGAAGCAGCCGAAAAAAAATGGATTATGTATATACATACAGGCAGGTTCTGAAGTCAAATATTTTTGTGTGCAAGTCAGAACAGGTATATGTTTCATTGTGACTCAGGACAAAGTATTTTTTTTAACCCTTTGACAATTTTGGGTTGCCAAGGGAACAAGGATTCACCATAAAGCTTTGTTACATTACAATTAGAGATGAGCGAGCACTAAAATGCTCGGGTACTCGTTATTCGAGACGAACTTTTCCCGATGCTCGAGTGCTCGTCTCGAATAACGAGCCCCATTGAAGTCAATGGGAGACTCGAGCATTTTTCAAGGGGACCAAGGATCTGCACAGGGAAGCTTGGCCAAGCACCTGGGAACCTCAGAAAAGGATGGAAACACCACGGAAATGGACAGGAAACAGCAGGGGCAGCATGCATGGATGCCTCTGAGGCTGCTTAATCGCACCATTATGCCAAAACTATGGGCAACAGCATGGCCATGACAGAGTGACAGAATGAAGCTAGATAGCATGTAAAACATCCAATAATTGACCCTGACACTATAGGGGACGGCATGCAGAGGCAGCGGCAGGCTAAAGAGTGGCATGGCGACATACTCTAAATGGACTCAGGCTTCAAACCAATGGGTGGCAGAGAGGAACCAAAGGAGGTGAGCAAGAAGCGCTCAAATAATATCGGTACATGATAAAAGTTTGCCAGTATATTTTGTGGATTACACAGCAGGGTGGCGACAAAGTTAACATGGAAGCCATGAAAACAATCCAAAATTCTGCCTGACACAGCTCGTTTGATAAGGGGACCATGTATGGAGGCAGCTATATGGACTACTTTTGGAGGCAGCTATGGCGATGACGTGTGGAGGTAGCAATGGAGACAACGTGTGAAGGCAGCTAAAAAGACGACGTGTGGAGGCTGCTATGGAGACAATTTAATTTGGATAGTGCCTGTATGTGGCAGTCCAAAAAAGTTTTCAAACCAGAGGAGCAGGTAGGTGGCCCTCCAGAAAAATTAAATACATAGAGTACTATAGCTAGAGCCAGTTGGCCCTGGCAAAAAAATATCCAGTTTCCTCTGCTTTAGTGTACAAAGAGGAGGAGAAGGAGGACAATGAGGAGGAGGAGGAGTGCATACATTATTCAGGTTCAGCTTCTTTCACCTGGTGGAGAATGGAAATGCGGAGAAATCCAGGCTTTATTCATCTTGATAAGCGTCAGCCTGTCAGTCGACAGGCGTGTACGCTTATCGGTGATGATGCCACCAGCTGCACTGAAAACCCGCTCGGACAACACGCTAGCGGCAGGGCAGGCAAGAACCTCCAAGGCGTACAGCGCCAGTTCGTGCCACATGTCCAGCTTTGAAACCCAGTAGTTGTAGGGAGCTGTGTGATCATTTAGGACGATGGTATGGTCAGCTACGTACTCCCTCACCATCTTTCTGTAAAGATCAGCCCTACTCTGCCGAGACTGGGGACAGGTGACAGTGTCTTGCTGGGGTGACATAAAACTGGCAAAGGCCTTGTAAAGCGTACCCCTACCAGTGCTGGACAAGCTGCCTGCTCGCCTACTCTCCCTCGCTACTTGTCCCGCAGAACTACGCACTCTGCCGCTAGCGCTGTCAGAAGGGAAATACTGTTTCAGCTTGTGCACCAGGGCCTGCTGGTATTCATGCATTCTCACACTCCTTTCCTCTCCAGGGATGAGAGTGGAAAGATTTTGCTTGTATCGTGGGTCCAGGAGAGTGAATACCCAGTAATCGGTGCTGGAATAAATTCTTTGAACGCGAGGGTCACGGGATAGGCAGCTTAGCATGAAATCTGCCATATGCGCAAGAGTCCCAACGTGCAAGAATTCACTCCCCTCACTGGCCTGACTCTCCATTTCCTCCTCCCCCAACTCCTCCAACTCCTCTTCTTCTGCCCATACACGCTGAACAGTGAAGGACTGAACAATGGTCCCCTCTTCTGTCTCGCCAACATTCTCCTCCTCTTCCTCCTCATCCTCCTCCACCTCCTCCGAAACAGACCTGAGGGTGCTTTGGCTATCAACAAGGGAATCTTCTTCCCCCGTCTCTTGTGACGAGCGCAAAGCTTCCGACTTCATGCTGACCAGAGAGTTTTTCAACAGGCCAAGCAGCGGGATGGTGAGGCTGATGATGGCGGCATCGCCACTGACCATCTGTGTTGACTCTTCAAAGTTACTCAGCACCTGACAGATATCAGACATCCACGTCCACTCCTCATTGTAGACTTGAGGAAGCTGACTGACCTGACTACCAGTTCTGGTGGAAGTTGACATCTGGCAGTCTACAATCGCTCTGGTAAACTCTGGATAACATGGTTAGTGTTGAATTCCACCTCGTGGGCACGTCGCACAACAGTCGGTGAGCGGGCAGTTGGAGGCGGCGCTGCGCTGCCCTGAGAGTGGCAGCATCTGTGCTGGACTTCCTGAAATGCGCACAGATGCGGCGCACCTTCGTGAGCAAATCAGACAGATTGGGGTATGTGCAACACCCTCGCCGATGCAAGGCAGAGCTGTGTTTGCAAATACGTCCCACCATGTAGCTTGCAGCCTGTGTAGGGTCTGATTAGCCTCACAGCATGTCACTACATAATACTAGATAACACAGATGAACTCTGCAGTGGTAGATCCTGCCTGGTAAGGCAGGAGTTAATTGCTTTATGTGATGTAAAATGTGTCATCCAATCACATGTATTATCTTAATGTATTGTAAGCTGGGATGTAATTGGAGGAGTAACCACCACATGACCAAGAGCTGAGAAAAAGTGACGGTTGGAGATTTCAACCAGAGAAGTGAGTCTGACAGGATTCAGTCAGAAAGACTAGCCAGTCAGACCAAGCAGTGAGACTGTAAAGTGTAGTGAGAAAGACAGAGAGAGAAAAGGGGTATCATCCTACCTTCCAGGGTGATACCTGAAGCACTCCAGGATAAAGCGGAAGCATACTACTAGGACACAGCTACCTCCCAGCCTGCCCTTGCATCCAGGCTGATGATCCCTCCAAATGCATCTCAGCACTCCACCATTTTGTTAAGGCACGTTGCTGCGGTTCCTATCGGTTCCAATAAAGAACTGTAAGTTGTTTTTTGTTCAACGTCTGCCTCCGTCTGGTCCCTGCTACTACGGCTGTCACCATCACGGGCACCCTGTCCACCACACAGAGACTCATACTCCAGACCCCAAAGGGTTGCCCCAGGGAGATCCGCTATAGCAGCCTCTCCCTCATCATTTCTTGCCAACACCACCCTGCCAGGCTGTAGGACAGCCCTCCGGTTCCCCATACCAAGCACCGTGACACTAGCGTGCCTAGGCCGCAACCGCCAGCCACTCAGGTACTGCGAGCCCCGGCTGACCCCAGGCCCCGAGAAAAGGCTAGGCCCCGGTGGGGGATGTTGCATATGTCTTGAGGAAACGCTGAACTATGAGATTTAACACATGGGCCAGGCATGGCACATGTGTCAGTCTGCCGAGTTGCAGAGCTGCCACCAGGTTACGGCCGTTGTCACACACAACCATGCCTGGCTTCAGGTTCAGCGGTGCCAGCCACAGATCAGTCTGCGCCGTGATGCCCTGTAATAGTTCTTGGGCGGTGTGCCTTTTATCGCCTAGGCTCAGCAGTTTGAGCACCGCCTGCTGTCGCTTAGCAATGGCACTGCTGCTGTGCCTAGAGCTAGCGACTGATGGCGCCATGCCCACGGATGGTAATTCAGAGGAGGAGGTGGAGGAGGGGTGGGAGGAGGAGGAGGCATAGTAGGCCTTTGAGACCTGGACCGAGGTAGGCCCTGCAATCCTCGGCGTCGGCAGTATATGACCAGCCCCAGGGTCAGACTCGGTCCCAGCCTCCACCAAGTTAACCCAATGTGCCGTCAGCAATATATAGTGGCCCTGCCCGGCAGCACTCGTCCACGTGTCCGTGGTCAGGTGGACCTTGTCAGAAACGGCGTTGGTCAGGGCACGGAGGATGTTCTCTGACACGTGCTTGTGCAGGGCTGGGACGGCACATCGGGAAAAGTAGTGGTGGCTGGGGACCGAATACCGAGGGGCGGCCGCCACCATGAGGTTTCGAAAGGCCTCGGTCTCTACCAGCCTATAGGGCAGCATCTCCAGGCTAAGCAACTTGGAGATGTGGACGTTGAGGGCTTGGGTGTGTGGGTGGGTTGCGCTATACCTCCTTTTGCGCTCCAGCGTCTGGGGTATGGAGAGCTGAACGCTGGTGGATGCTGTGGAGGATCGTGGAGGCGAAGATGGGGTTTTCGCACGGGAGGTGTTTGGGCCGGGGTCCTGGGCAGGGGGCTGACTAGCAGATGACACAGGGGAAGGAGCAGTGGTGTGCCCGGACAGAGGTGAACGGGCTTGGTGCCATTGAGTGGGGTGTTTAGCATTCATATGCCTGCGCATACTGGTGGTAGTTAAGCTAGTAGTGGTGGATCCCCTGCTGATCCTGGTTTGGCAAAGGTTGCACACCACAGTCCGTCGGTCATCCGGTGTTTCCTTAAAGAACCTCCAGACTTCTGAAAATCTAGCCCTCGCCACGGGAGCTTAACTACGGGCAACATTTGGCGCTGATGCACCAGCTCTAGCCCTGCCTCTCCGTCTGGCCCCACCACTGCCTCTTCCAACCTGTTCTGCTATAGGACTCGCCTCCGTCTCAGAAGCACTGTGTTCACCCGGCCTATCAACCCAGCTTGGGTCTGTCACCTCATCATCCTCCGATCCCGCAGTCTGCTCCCCCCTCGGACTTCCTGCCCTGACAAAAACTTCCCCACTGTCTGACAACCGTGTCTCCTCATCGTCCGACACCTCTTTACACACTTCTTCCACTACGTGAATAATGTCATCATCACCCACAGACTGCGACTGGTGGAAAACCTGGGCATCGGAAAATAGCTCAGCAGCAACCGGACAAGTGGTTTGTGACTGTGGGAAGGGTCCAGAAAACAGTTCCTCAGAGTATGCCGGTTCAAATGCCAAATTTTGGTGGGAGGGGGCAGACAGGGGGGAAGGAGGCTGAGGTGCAGGAGCTGGAGGAGTACTGATTTCGGTGACATGGGTGGACTGCGTGGAAGACTGACTGGTGGACAAATGGCTAGAAGCATTGTCCGCAATCCACGACATCACCTCTTCGCACTGTTCTGGCCTCAACAGTCCTCTACCCCTAGGGTTAAACATTTTCCAAATTAAAGTGTAAACTTGAAAAAAAAAAAAAAATTTGTGTTTATTTTTTTTTAGTTTTTTATTTTTTTAACAAAACGATGCTATCCTATTGCTATGGCTAGTTTCTAACCTACACTGACAGCACACAACTGGATTTTGTGCTTTGCAAGAGGAGTTTGAGCTATAAAATGAAATAAAGATTAAAAAAAAAAAAAAAAATAAATAAATCAGCAGACTCTGCCTAATTCTACTCAAACCCCTAATAAATTTTCCCACTTTGGTGTTTGAGGTGGATATGTGTGTCACTAAGAGCTAAACACAACGGTAGCAAGTCCCCCTGCAAATTCCTCACAATATGGTACTAGCTGCACTACTAGTGCCAGCAAGCCCAGCCACAAGCAAATAAAAAAAAAAGGATAACGTTATTGTAGCCCTAAGAAGGGCTGTTGGGTTCTTGTAGAATCACTCCTGCCTAACACTATTCTAATAGAACACCCTAACGCTATCCCTGACCAGCAGCAGCTCTCTCCCTAGCGGCATCCAGACACAGAATGATCCGAGCAGCGCGGGCAGCGGCTAGTCTATCCCAGGGTAACCTGATCTGGGCAGCCAACCACTGCTATCGACGTGTAAGGGTACCACGTCATGCTGGGTGGAGTGCAGAGTCTCCTGGCTTGTGATTGGCTCTGTTTCTGGCCGCCAAAAAGCAAAACGGCGGGAGCTGCCATTTTCTCGAGCGGGCGAAGTATTCGTCCGAGCAACGAGCAGTTTCGAGTAGGCTAATGCTCGAACGAGCATCAAGCTCGGACGAGTATGTTCGCTCATCTCTAATTACAATGTATCACTGCAACCTGGGACTAAAGTTCAGTAAGTTACTGGCATCAACTGGCAGGTCCATTTGGAGGTCACAGAGGTCCATTTGTAACTAGGGTTTTGTCACATGACCTGGACATATTGCCATTTGGTGGCTAATCAGCCAACCCCTTCAAATGATGCTCCTATCAACTAGCCATGGCTATGATTGGCTATAAGGATAATCATAGCCATGACTAGTGGCTAGGGGAGTCAGTTCCCTGACCAATACATACGGAAACCCAAATCGGAACGATCTCTAATCGTCCAAGTCAGGGACTACCTGTATTATTCATTATTCACGGACATGTGGGTCCTCCTAGTAGCCAGTCACCTCAGATGGCTACCCTCATGGAGGAGGGGAGGGCAGTAAGGAATTTTTGCACCCTCTCCCACTTCTTTCCTTGGAACAGAAGACATCCGGATGTCTTTCCAGGATCTTGTCATCATTTACAACGTGGATCAAAGACAAGTTTTCTTTCAGCTACTGCGAGAGACGGCACAGTGAGGAGAAGCACCATATTGCTTTATCCCTATATAAAACCGCCATATGGTTATCACAGAAACAGACACTTAGAGTTACATAAGATACGGAGCAGTCATTAGGTCCGGCAAAGTTTATGCAGAATTTCCCTACTACAGGGTCTAGTTTTGGGGACTTTTTCTAAGATTTTGGGTGTGCCGGATTTATCTTAGTGGTTGATATATACACGAGACACGTGAAATCGGTTGGTTTTTGGAGACTTTTCTTCTGAAAAGTCACACAAAAGTCTCAAATGATTAAGGGCGCGTTCACACGTTGCGTTTTGACCTGCGTTTTCATTGCTTTTGAAACGCATATACAACAGCTGAGGAGAGGTGATTTGCCTAATTACATCACTGTTAACATTTCCATTTACAAAACGCATCGTAAACGCGATGTTAACACATGCGTTAACATTGCGTTTACAAACGTAAACAGTAATGTAATTAGGCAAATTACCTCTCATCAGCTGTTGTATATGCGTTTCAAACGCAATGAAAACGCAACCAAAACGCAACGTGTGAACGCGCCCTAAAGGAAATCTACCACCAGGATGAAGGATTGTAAACCAAGTACTTTGACATATTGGTGTGTGCCCCCTCTGGCAGGACCTGCTTCTTTCAGGATCTTATGTCCTGGTTTTAAGAAAAAAAAGGCCTTAAAAGTTGTGCAAATGAGCCTGAGGGGCTCCAGTCTCATTGACACCTATGTAACCTGTAGCCCCTCAAGCTCATTTGCATAATTTTAAATTTTTTTTTTGTAAAAACCAGGAAATAAGAAGCTAGAAGAAGAGCAGATCCTGCTAGAGAGTCCACACACCAGTATGTCAGTGTTATTTTACGATCCTTCATCCTGGTGGTAGATTTCCTTTAAGCAACCCCTTGCCTAAGCCTGTTCCGGACTGGAGTTTATTTGTACAAACATTTTACGATTTTTTTCAGACGTCCACATCTGGAAACTTATGACAAATCAGGAAAAAAACCAACATGACAAACTTTGTGAAATGGCAACAAAAGTTAAAAAAGTTTGATAAATGACCCCCATTATTTTGGGACCCTCTTTAAAGATACTGGTTATTGGTTGGACTCCCAGCAATTATATAGTTTCTTGCTCATTATGTGAATTGGTAATAGATCCCTTTATCGGGACAACCCCTTTAAGATCCTGTAAAGTCATTGATGCTTTGCAACATTTTAGAGCAAAATAAGTTGCAGAATAAGTAAAAACAGCTGCAACTATAGTAGTGAGTGAGGCCGCGTGTTACTATGGGGGTATTTGCACAGCTCTTATGTGTGCAGTATAGCAGGTGCCCATAAAGAGGCACTTAAAGGCAATGTCTATTGGAGGGGGGTGGGATTTGACTGACAACATTGAGCTACAGCTCAGCATTAACTTTGCAGAAAGTAGAAAACTACTACGTCTTTCGGTATCCACGGAGTTAAGTGTTAGTAGTATCAGAATTGCTACAATGTAATCAAGTGACCCCCAAACAAAAAGTTTGTGCACCCCCCAACCTAAACTTAAAGAAACTTATGGCAGCTATGGATTTCAAGAAGTCCAAAGTTGGACAACCCCGACCCCATTAGTAGTTAATAGTTGACCCCATCCCGTATACAGCGGTTATACTATAGGGGACTTACGGTTTGTCTGCAGCCCTGGTGACAAGGCACAGGAGAGCGACACATAGCAGCTGCAGCAGCCTCCCCATGGTAGCACAGGACTGTCCTGCTCCCTGCTGCTCGGGGATTTATACGCTGACACACAGGGCAGGAGCTCCGACTTATTTGCATTGTTTCCTCATTGTACTAATAAGTAGTTCAAATAGGAAGCAGGGGAGGAAGGGAGGGAGGGGCGCAGGCGAAAATCCAGGGACTCACTCCCTGCTCTCAGGGTGTATTCACACACTCAGTTTTTCTGATGCAGTTTTGAAAGTCCAAACCAAGAGTGGAGCGATGATATGTTCTCATCTGCACCTGCTTCAAAAACTGCATCTGAAAAACTGAACGTGTGAACGCACCCTTAGGGCGCACGCGTTTAACACATATGTTAACATTGCATTTACTATGCGTTTTGTAAATGGAAATGTTAACAGTAATGAAATTAGGCAAATCACCTCTCCTCAGCTGCTGTAATGCGTTTTGAAACGCAATCAAAACGCAACCAAAACGCAACGTGTGAACGCGCCCTCATGGTGCTTTCACACGATGCATTGCGTTGTGTTTTTTATGCCTTTTTGGCACATTCCAAAGACTTCAGGCCGCGGTCACACGTACCGCTAGGCATCGGTTCATAACGCGACGCTAGCGCACAGGGGGAGGTCATTGGCCTGAACTCACATGCGTTTCCAGAGAAACGTATGCGATCGGCTTATCAATCCCATGCATTTCCCTGGAAACGCATGTGCGTTCGGGCGAGGACCTTCCCTTGTGCGCTAGCGTCGCGTTATGAACGGACGCCTAGCGGTACGTGTGACCACGGCCTCAGCCTTGATCACAAGCTAAGGTTACATTATGTTTCTACTGCATCTGCTAAAACGCAATGTAACATCAGCAACGCAATGTGATCAAGGCTGAAGCCAGTCGAATGTGTCAAAAAACGCAACGCACAACGCATTGTGTGAAAGCGTCCTCAGGGTGATGCCACACATGGCGTTTTGGTCCGTTTTAAAGAATGAGTTTTCAGTCCGTGTAAAAGCACATGCATTTTTGACCGTTTACCATGCGTTTGGCTGCTTAGAACCTGTTTATCTATTAAGACACATGGTAAACGGTCAAAAACGGATGGATTTTTAAAAAACACATGCAATTTCAAACGGACTGAAAACGCATGCTCTAAAACGGACCAAAAACGCCACACGTGGCATCACCCTTATACATTAGCGGGTATTACTAGCCGTAAAAGTTTTCTTCACACTAATGGCAGGGAGCGCGCTCCGAGGCGTTCATATGACTGCATGACAAAAATACCAATTTTTTTTTCTGTTTTTGCAACAGTCTCATCTGCGTTTTGGCTTCCATTTTGCAGTTTCCGTTTTTTAACGGATCCGTTTGAAAGAAATGGATACCTTACTTTGGTTGGTGTCAGCTCATTTCCGTTTTTCATTATTTTACCTTCTGGTGCTCCAACTAATGGAAGGTCTAACGGAAGATGTAAAAACGGATACTACCGGACACCATGACAAGTCCATTGAAATCAATGGGGGAAAAAAACGATCCGTTATTCACCCGGTTTTAAACGGAAACAGCAAAACTAGAGCCAGAACGGCGATGGCAGATTTATTTGTTTTTTGTGTAGTTTTAGTTTTTACTGTCAAAATCTGAAATAACATTGTATTTTACCAAATAAATTTTAAAAGCTGCAACAAAATCACATGAAAACGGGAGACGCAGTTAATTTTTTTATGTATTTGTGATGTAATTTAATGTGCGCTGTGTGACTGTACCCTCGGGCCGTGTTGCCTGTGGTGCTCGTTACCCATTGGTGGAAATACATATATTGACCGGCCCAAGGCGAAGGCCGGCGGCACATGTGGCGTTTTCAACCCGTTTTTGGGCCATTTTTAAGCGGTCTGTTAAAAAACGCATGCTTTAATAAACTGCATGTGTTTTTGACCGGTTTTACCAATTATCTTAATTAAAACAGGTCAAAAACAGATGCGTTTTCAACGAACTTCTTAAAAACGGCCACGTCTGCTGCCGGGCCTCAGGCCGAGTTCACGCGTGGCGTTTGCGTAGCGTTTCCTAACGCACCACACTCCTCTTGCAATCACCTATTGATGTAAGATTGCGCTTGCCTTGTGTTTACGAAACGTCAATAGGTGTTTGCAGGCGAAGTCTTTGGGTTGCGCTTGAAAACATAACCCAAACGCCAGATGATGTGAACGCGGACTAAGCGCACCACTTTGGTATTGCATTTCAAAAGTGGCCTGAATGGAGCAGCAGGGTGTGTGCCGACTACAGGACACCAGCTGGACCCCCACTGATCACATTATTATACATTATCCAAAGAATAAAAATTAGAAGGAGGAGACATGGACCAAATAGGGACTGGACTGGTAATAAAACCTGGATGTGTAATGGTCCATGGAGTGCTAACGCTCTGGTCCCATTTACTTGGATAGGTCAATAAATGTCAAAAATGGCCTCCAACATGAAAACCCCCTTTAAATAGGTATTTCAGTTTTCATATAAAACCACTGGGGGCCAACCGGTTCATCTCTGGTCCTGCTTGTGTGACTGTCCGCAGACGTCTTGTGACCACTTACACTTCCGGCCCAGCTACAAGTTCCCGGAAGTGTTAGCGGCAGGGAGCAGGAACAGGATAAGTAGCTTTTTTTTTGCCCCTACATCTTTATACAAGACCTTTTATTTCCCCAAGTTCTGGTTCTTCCTCTTGGCTTGGCCCCTGCATTGGAGCCACCCCTGAGCAGGCGGCCCCTGCAATGGAGCCGGGATTGGGGAAACATAAGTAATTCATGTCCTATAGGTAACAGGCAATAAAAAATGTTCTGGTCCGATTTCCAATTTTTGTCCTCAACAAGTAGCGGCAGGATATTTCTCTTCTGCAGGTTGGACTCGATTGATATTTAAACTTTTCAGCAAATTCATAGTAGACCCGTAGCTCAAGCAAACTTTTGACTTTTCCCGTCTTGGAACCATCTTGGTAGTTTCCAGAATTTGCTCATCACATCTACGTACGAGTATTCTGGGGTTATGATGATCCCTGGAAACTCACCGGAGGAGAATCATGAAGGGTCATAAATATCTGATGACCTCAGTCATGTCCTTGTACTTCACTAGACACGGATCTTTAGGGCTTGTACTATAAATAGAGAAGATGGCTTCAGAGATATTTTAATTGTTGACTTGCAACATAGTGGACACCATATGACCCATCACAAAAACTTAGGTGAACTTGTTACCTGTAAATCGGTCCATGTCCTGGTAAACTACCATCTGAGGATCTGGATCCACCAGTAGGAGATCCACCAGGGGGCCTGGCTGATGTCTAAGTCTCAATTAGAGACAAACTAAACTAATAACATTTATAGTTGGACTTAATTCATTGAGTGTGTTAAATCCTCCATAGTGGTGGGAGAGAAAGTAAGTGAATTTAATAATCTGACTGTAATGGTGGGCTGGTGTGGCCCATCATGTGTAGGGAGTAGTAGGAAGCTGATCAGGCAGGACAGTCTATAAATTGTGCCAGAGATTAGGCAAGAAAAGACGTTTCTGGGTTTGGGCAGGAGGTAAGTATGGGCGGTAAGTGTGAGTAGTGAGTAAGTGAGTGTCAAAGCAATCTTAGATGGCAAAGTGGTAACAAGCATCATCAATAGTCGGGAGCAGTAGTGTTAAAATAAACCAATAGGTCAAAGTCAGCAGGACCAGAATAACCTGGGAACTTTTGCTCAGGCACTAAATAGGAGGACAATAGGGGCTATGGAGATTGGTTATTTTTTACTGGTGCATGCTGGGTATTTAAGAAATAATAATAATTGGTTTCTGATGTATGGTGGGGGCCTACAGGCAGGGTGGGTGCCAGCCTTGGGCCTACCTGGGCAAGTTCCAGGGCCCAGAGCTTCTGGGGGGGGGGGCCCACATAAAGCTATACATAAGGAATTCATGGGCGAGAGGGGGCTATATCTATTGAATCCATAGGGAATGAGGAGGGTTTTATATAAAATACCCATGAGGAGGCTCTTTGGTTTGATAAAATAGGGAATATTTTAGGGAACAGGAGACTGTTTTAGTTTCTGAATTTTGAATGCCGCCACGTGAGATCACTGCAAAGGGGCCCACTGAGGCTCTGTCACCTAGGGGCCTACTGAAACCTGGAACCAACCCTGCCTACAAATGAGTGCTAGATGGCAGGTACAATCACCAGGAGGGGCTTCTCTGTAGAACGCTTTTACAGGATTCACTTTTAAATTAAGTCTACTTCCAAAAATTTGATTTGTACAATATCAAGAAGAATTTATGACTTTTCCCAGGGGTGAACCTAAACTCTCTGCTGCCACACGTGAGATATAGAACGGCCCCTTCTCCGGTGCATCGAATGGTAATATATCAGGTTATTCATAAGTAAGTGGGATCTCCATGCAGGGAGGCAGTGGGGCACATTTATCAAGAACAGTCTGTACTACGTGCATTACCTGTGCAGTGTGCAGGGGGCGCCAGATTCAGGATTCGTGGATTCATGATGTTATTACAAGGTGTCTTTTATAATATAGAATATCATACCAACAAGTCAATGGATTATAATGGATTGTAGAGAGAGAAGTGATGTCCTAATGTAATCCCTAATCTCAGTTACGGATTTGTTTTGATAATTAATATATGAATGATGTGTGATGTCATCATCTGGATAATGACACAGGGTTACTCATTATTGTAATTATCTTACCATCTGCCCATGTGACGTAAGAAAGAGCATCACTTAAGGAAGTTACAGTCTGTGACATGCCAACAGTAGGACTAAAAATATCACTGGGGTGACCTGGTCCCAATTGTAACCTGTGAAACTAGGACAAGGTAAGAGCGGTCATAAACAGCACAGTCCTGGGTGTCCAATAGCAGAGGGGTCTCCAGAGAGGGGTCTCCACTGTATACAGCTCTGTCTCCTGACACCAGTACTGGATGTCCTACCAGAGGGGTCTACAGAGAGGGGTCTCCACAGTACACAGCTCTGTCTCCAGACACCAGTCCTGTACGTCCATAGGGGTCTCTAGAGAAGGTTCTCCACTGTACACAGCTCTGTCTCCAGACACCAGTCCTGAATTTAAAACCAGAAGGGTCTCCAGAGAGTGGTCTTCACTGTATACAGCTCTGTCTCCTGAAACCAGTCCTGGATGTCCAACCAGAAGGGTCTCCAGAGAGTGGTCTCCACTGTATACAGCTCTGTCTCCAGACACCAGTCCTGGATGTCCAACCAGAGGGGCCTCCAGAGAGTAGTCTCCAGTGTACACAGCTCTGTCTCCTGACACCAGTCCTGTATGTGCAATACTAGAGGGGTCTCCACAGTACATAGCTCTGTCTCCTGACACCAGTCATGAATGTCCAATACCAGAAGGGTCTCCAGAGAGTGGTCTCTTCTGTATACAGCTCTGTCTCCTGAAACCAGTCCTGGATGTCCAACCAGAAGGGTCTCCAGAGAGTGGTCTCTTCTGTATACAGCTCTGTCTCCTGAAACCAGTCCTGGATGTCCTACCAGAGGGGTCTCCAGAGAGGGGTCTCCACTGTACACAGCTCTGTCTCCTGACACCAGTCCTGGATGTCCAACCAGAGGGGTCTCCAGAGAGGGGTCTCCACTGTACACAGCTCTGTCTGCTGACACCAGTCCTGTACGTCCATAGGGGTCTCTAGAGAAGGTTCTCCACTGTACACAGCTCTGTCTCCAGACACCAGTCCTGAATTTAAAACCAGAGGGGTCTCCAGAGAGTGATCTCCAATGTACACAGCTCTGTCTCCTGAAACTAGTCCTGGATGTCCAACCAGAAGGGTCTCCAGAGAGTGGTATCCACTGTATACAGCTCTGTCTCCAGACACCAGTCCTGGATGTCCAACCAGAGGGGCCTCCAGAGAGTGGTCTCCAGTGTACACAGCTCTGTCTCCTGACACCAGTCCTGTATGTGCAATACTAGAGGGGTCTCCAGAGAGTGGTCTCTTCTGTATACAGCTCTGTCTCCTGAAACCAGTCCTGGATGTCCAACCAGAAGGGTCTCCAGAGAGTGGTTTCAGAGAAACATCTCCTCAAGCCATGATTAAGGAGATGTTTCTCTGAAACGCGTAGGAGACTATTGGTCTCCTCACTACCCTAAGGTTTTTCCGTGTCTAGAGGCTTCAACTATGTTCCTTTTTAAATGTTGTCACAATAAAGGTAAACAGTTTTTATACTTCCGTGGACATCGTTTGGAGTTGGATTTGTTTGCCATTGAATGTACTACAGAGCCAAAGGTTCCGTGCTCACGAATTGCCACGTCATTACTGCATGTTTTCACACGTCCAGGTGAGCTGACCATATATTTTTCTTTTTTAAATTTATAGGGACTGGTTCTATGGTCGAGAAACCTTGGCAATTCTAAGGGGGCAATTCATCGGTCTGATTTCATGGTCTGCATTTCTTGCACAAGGTATACAGAAATATGAGGCAAGGATTTCCCATCTCCCGGGTCAAACTGCATCTTCAGCCCAGAAACAGTTAATACAGGGAGTCCTTGTATTATATTTCTGTATGATGCAAGGACTCCCACACTGTGCAACGTGTGCAGTCTGCAGGATCGGGCCAACATAGGGGCACATTATCAGTGGCTGCACATTTTCGTGTGGAGCCAGGCTTAGACACCCACATTAGGCAGAATGCCATAAAAAGCAGAATGCAAGTCATACAGAGGCCGCACATCGCCCACATTTATTAGCATTTTCATCCAATTTTATGTCTGACTCTGCACCAGAAAGAACGTCTTTGGATCTTGCACATGTATCTATAAAGTGTCTGTGTCAGTTTTATGTCGTGGCTGCACTAAAGGGGACCTAAAGGGGCAAGACAGAAAGAATGTGCACCTAAAGGGGCAAGACAGAAAGAATGTGCACCTAAAGGGGCAAGACAGAAAGAATGTGCACCTAAAGGGGCAAGACAGAAAGAATGTGCACCTAAAGGGGCAAGGCAGAAAGAATGTGCACCTAAAGGGGCAAGACAGAAAGAATGTGCACCTAAAGGGGCAAGACAGAAAGAATGTGCACCTAAAGGGGCAAGACAGAAAGAATGTGCACCTAAAGGGGCAAGACAGAAAGAATGTGCACCTAAAGGGGCAAGGCAGAAAGAATATGCACCTAAAGGGGCTGTTACTGCTTAGTCAGAGTTTGCGCCACAATTCTGCAGCAGGAACAAAGTGCACCAAAAAAACAAATGGCTACACCTATGGAGAAGTGCAGGGGACCCAGATTCATGAAGAGGGGACGCCACTTTTGATTAATCTGCCACACTCTGCAGGCAAACTGCACATAGTACAGAGTGTGCTAGTTATGATAAATGTGGGCCGTATTGTATCTCCTCAGATACACACAGTATATCCTTAAAAAACTGGTTAGGTACAGATGTAGCAATCCTGAACAAAGGATCTACTAGGTTAAGTAAACAGTGAGAACATGTTAGGTAAACAGGTTTTCCATAGCTTTCATGATGTGATATCAGTGGCTCCTGCAGATAACACTGTCATCATGTATTTAACAAAATCTAGAAACGGAGGGATAAGTATACAGTATATCCTCACAATTTCTATAGAAATTAAGGAGTTAAATATCATCCATGCTCTCATAATCTTACACCAAAGATTGATTGATCATCAGTAAGTGTGACCACCCCTAAGAAAGCAGAAGTTCTGCAGTTTTCTGGTCCAGAGCACTAATGCATGAGTGCAAGGAGAAAAATGCATCTGTATTAGCCTTAGAGAAGCAACTGCCTCTGTCCATCAGGATGGGAAGGGTTATACGTCAATTTCCAAACAATTTGAAGTTTATCCATCAGGCTTTGGTAAGAAGGATTTTAACCCACGGAAAACAATCTTCCAATGAGTGAACATTCCAGAAAATTTACCCCAAGGTCCTGACCATACACAGTTATTTCCTTTACTGTAAACCTACATCCACTTATAATATTATACCCATAATTGCTTGATTGATCATCAGTAAGTATGACCACCCCTAAGAAAGCAGTTATTTCCTTTACTGTAAACTTACATCCTCTATGACTAAAAGTAAACAGCACCTCAAAGCGTGTTCGAACCTCTGATTCTTTCCAGTGCCGCGCAATGATCCGTTTTTCTACTCTAGTGATATATTAAATCGGCCCCTGGAGGCATCCATAGAGGTTGGTGAACAATATAGGAGACACTCAACCACATTATGCACTGAGCATCACCTACAGGGTCACCCGCCCCCCCATATAGGTTCCCTATCTTTTATCTCTACTACAAATCAGGGGTAAGTCTGTGACTCGGAGGCAGCTTCCCTAAAGAAGTCAATGGCTGTTCATGAAGATTCCCAATGGGGGGGAGTGAAAAAGCAATGGAGGCACCTGGTGCAGACGGGAGGGCACCATGTTGACGAATTATACCTTTGATATCTGGGTCGATGGCCACTTTAAATATCTTATTAACAAGTCTTCATCGCCAATTGTGATGCCCCTGGGTGTCATTGTTAAGGGGACAAATCATTTTTGCCATTGCCGCCTTGAGCTTTGCCATTGCCTCTAGATCCACACGATACAATACGATAATACTTTATTGATCCATTGGGGGGGAATTGCCTTGTACATAGTGTTCCAGGAGTTGTTACTAACAGAGACAGGCTTAATGTTACAGTTACATACGTACACTACAGGAGGCGCCTTCTTACACGTTGCTAGTTCCTTGGTTGAAAACAAACAGTACAGGTTAATAAGACCATATTACATTACATGAGGTTAACCAATTACAGTACAAATACAATAGGTACAATAATAAATAGACACGAGCTAGAGAGACATCCATAGGGGGTACTAGAGAAGGGGTGCCGGTCCGGCGCTAACAGGGATATCATAAACCTTTAGCTCTATCATAGGTATCCCCCATATGATGGTTGGACAAGAAAATAGGGAAGACGTAAGTAAACAGAAGTGTGAGTTATTATAGTGTCAGAAAGGGATAAAAACAGGAAAGAGCTTTGTATTGTTCCTTTCACTATAATCCTATAGGAGATGGTATTAGGTCAAAAAATGTGTAAGAATTGTGGCATTGTACAGACTGACCATCTGTTAGAGGAAGTGGCTAATAGACGAGCTATTGTGTCCTTCCAACATAGTGAAAACAGGAAGTGTTCACAAAGGGGATTTGTAGATAGAGACCAATAGGATAACAGGTTGCGAAAGGGCAAACATGGCCAAGGTCAGTGATGGGTTTGTGGCCTCCTGAGATGTACAGGGGTCTTTAAGCTTTGGATTCATAAGCTTATTATCTGAGATTTTTGTGTACTGTATCTAGCTAAGGCGTGTTCTGCATTGGCAAAACTGCTGGTCTATGATTCAAGGTGTTTTCTATAGGAAGCACTCTAGATCCCCATCGGTCAGCTCAATCCAGTCTTGTAAATGGAAGTTCTCCAGTCTGGTCATTAGAAGTACATTGGAGACGTTTTTTTTGATGTGTTGCTTGTGTTTACTTTTGAGCGTACCCAGTTTCCTGAAACCGGACCTCGACTTCATACAGAAGTTTTGGTTCAGGTCCGGGTTAGGCTCAACCTCTTTACCAGTGACTCCTGCTGGCACCTATCACTACTCATCTGTACTTTCAGTTCTGGAGTATTGAGTATGGAACCCCAGGTAGATCACATATTGATGGCCATCACCTACTTAAGCATCACTTCAAGAGGGCAAAGCTTTGTGACCTCCTGGAGCAAGGTCACTATATAGAATTTAATGGTTGCCGGGGTTGCCAGATTAGCAGCCTTCCGAGTTACCTAAAGCCAAACAAGTAAGGGGACAAAGAGGTCCCCCAGGTCATCATTGGCTTGAAATAGATATTGATGAAGGTGTGTATGTGTTTCTTGGATAGTTGATGGTCAGGAATTGTCCGAATTATCTAAATTAACCTCAATCCACAAGTAAACTAAATGATCTGTTGGGAACCCCATCGATCACGATAATGGAGACCCTCACGATAATGCAGAGAATGAGTATCCTGGAGCATCGTGATGATCATTGGAAACCCTGGATGCCCATTTTCTGGAGCATTGGGGTCCCATTCTCATGATCGGTGGGGTTGCAGCTGTTGGACCCTCACCGATTATCCTATCAACCATTATCCTGTGGACAAGGTATAGCCTAGATACTTGGGATGAAGCACTGTCAGCTCGACACCTTACATCTCATGTTGCTCTGTTGCGTGATTCTTGGTAGCCTGACGTTTAGTCAATAGTGAAGTTCCTGACCCTAAGAGCAGGTTTGTTACCAGAATGCAATGGGTCTTAATTAGGGATGAGCAACCCATTCAAGTTCAGGCAAGTTTTACCAAGCCTAAAAGCACACCCACCGCCATATTCCTGAGGAATATTGTTCCCCATGATGACAGTGCTTAAAGAACATGGTGTCCACACAATTCTGGGTGTTATCGGTGGATGGGTGAACCAAACCCAAATTTCTGTCTAAGTTATGGAGTTCGTGGACCAGCACATCATTGGTCTTCATGCTAAATATGTACTAGGCTTCAACGATGACCTATTGTTTATACTAATGGTTTCTTCAAATGGGAAAGAGATACCACAAGGACCATATGCTTCTGGGCCTGGGTGCTACAGCACCCTCTGCTCTACCTTAGACCCATGACTAGGAGCAGGTCTGACCTCTTTAATGAACCATAGGACCTTTCTCTGCCCCCTGATGACAACATTTCCCTGGTTCTTGGAGGTCTCTCAGACATGCCTTTCCAAGAACCTTACTATGCATGGTACCACATCATCCGCCATGAGATATTGACCCAATGGGAGGCCACTTTAAGACAAAGTTTTTGTGTCCTGAACAAATATGTGGACCATTCACTTTATAAATTTTTTTCATAAACACAGAGAGTCGGAGCAGGTAGATCCAGATGACCCACTCCACACTCCTTCACTCGTCATTACATGTTTGTACACAGATATTGGGGGTCATTTACTAAGGGCCCGATTCGCGTTTTCCCGACGTGTTACCCGAATATTTCCGATTTGCGGCGATTTTCCCTGTATTGCCCCGGGATTTTGGCGCACGTGATCGGATTGTGGCGCATCGGCGCCGGCATGCACGCGACGGAAATCGGGGGGCGTGGCCGAGCGAAAACCCGACGGATTCGGAAAAACCGCCGCATTTAAAACAATAAAAGTGTCGCTTGGGACGCGCTTACCTTCACTTGGTCCAGCTCGGTGAACTTGAGTGTGTTCCTATGCTCTTCAGCGCAGCAGCGCCACCTGGTGGACGGCGGAGGAACTACCTTGATGAATTTTGGCCGGACCCGAATCCAGCACAGAGAACGCGCCGCTGGATCGCGAACGGACCGGGTAAGTAAATCTGCCCCAGTGTGTTACTTCCTCCAAGAATTGCAAAATGTTTTATTCTTGATTAATAACTTGACCTTTAGGCCCAAGTAATCCATATTGTTTTATAGATTTCGGTGGAGACTCCTCTTGTCCATGGTCTTGTCTTGCATTATACCTTCACTTGACTGTGTAATAACCAGACTTGTCCTGTGGAGTAGAGTGGCGCTGTTTCTCACTTTTCTCAGTTTTTGGTGACTTTTTCCCTTTATTATAGCAATTTCAGTATCCACTATATGTATACAGGCTGGTTCTGTAATGTGGACATTGCTGGAGGCTGGTTCTGTTACTGGGATGCTATGGCTCGGGATCCAGATGTGGATCTTTTGATGGCTGCATCTGGCTCGCAGACAAATCATGGATTCATAGCGATGGGCAGTGTGTACATGTAAGACACACACAGCGCTGATCACTGGATGCAGGCCAGGATGTTACCGCTGCCTGCGTCCTTTGTGTGACCAAGGTGCCATCTCTGCATCATTGCTTAGGTGACAGCTCCTGTGTAGTGCAGCATCCACTCCTCTCTATGACCCAGACGCCATTGCCTAAGCAACGATGGCAGCGGCGCCTGGGTCAAGCACGGAATGATGTGAAGCCGCTGAAGGGAGAGCAAGTAGGTGAGCATTAACTTTTTTTTTGCTCTGACTACCTATCTACTGGGAAGCATGGGCTGTGACTACCTATCTACTGGGAAGCATGGGCTGTGACTACCTATCTACTGGGAAGCATGGGCTGTGACTACCTATCTACTGGGAAGCATGGGCTGTGACTACCTATCTACTGGGGCCTGGGAGCATGTGATGGGGCTACCTGTCTACTGGGAGGTATTTGCTGTGGCTACCTATCTATTGGGGCCTGGGGGCATGTGCTGGTGCTACCTATCTACTGGGAGGCATGGGCTGTGACTACCAATCTACTGGGGCTTGTGATGGGGCTACCTGTCTACTGTGAGGTATGCTGTGGCTATCTATATATCGGGGGCATTTGCTGTGGCTACCTATCTACCTTGGGCATGTGCTGTGGCTACCTATCTACTGGGGAACATGTGCTGTGGGTACCTATTTACTGAGGGCATGTGCCTGGGCTACCTTTCTACTGGGGAATGTTCTATGACTGCCAATCTTATGGGTGCATGTGCTGTGGCTACCTATTTACTAGCAGGCATGTGATGGTGCTACCTACTATTAGAGGGGAAGTGCTGGGGCTACCTATCTACTGGGGGATGTGTGCTGTGCCTACCTATCTACTGGGGGGCATGTACATATTGTAAGGGTCTTACAGAATTACTTTTTAAAATATGTGGTGTTCATGGCTCTCTCTGAGCGCAGCCACTCTATTGTGGGGTCCCCCGCGTTCCACAGCTCTTCTAGCGCCTTAACGGTCTGCAGCCTCTCACACCTTGCAATCCGTGTCTGAAGAAGGTCTGATGTTATAAGACCGAAACGTTGCATTAATTTGGATTGCTGATTCACTTTAATAAAATATGCAAATCAAGTATCACAGGAGTGCCAAGTTTCTTTCAAGACATATTGAGGGGTGTTGTAGCCTACTTGTGCACCCGCACCACCGGTATTGAGTGACGTGTACTACTCCTACATGGCTCTCTCAGCCAAAAAGGTTCCCGACCCCTGTTTTATGGGGATCCTGTTGGAGACTGGTGTTGTTATGGAGATCCTGTTGGAGACTGGTGTTGTTATGGGACATTGTTGGAGGCTGGTTCTATTATGGAGACCATTTTGAAGGCTGGATCTATTATGGGGATCCTGTTACAGGCTAGATCTTTTATGGGAACCCAGTTTCATGCTGGTTCTGTTATGGGGTTCTTATTGCAGGCTGGTTCTGTTACAGGGACCATGTTGCAGGCTGGTTCTGTTATGGGGATCCTGTTGCAGGCTGGTTCTGTTATGGGGATCCTGTTGCAGGCTAGATCTTTTATGGGAACCTAGTTTCATGCTGGTTCTGTTATGGGGTCCCTATTGCAGGCTGGTTCTGTTACAGGGACCATGTTGCAGGCTGGTTCTGTTATAGGGATCCTGTTGCAGGCTGGTTCTGTAAAGCCCCGGTTTTGGGACGGTTTCATTTTGCTGGATAGCTTTGTAATGAGGGCAGCTATAGTATAACCTGTTAGTAGATGCTATTACCCGCTGTTATGGGCTGGGACTGTGTCTGACTATTTCTGCAGAATTTCGGGTTGCTAAGTGAGTGGGATGTTACTTTGAGACTGAGCCACTAATAGATAAAATAAATGCAATAATAATAATTCCACAACCATGACCCCTGTTGCTTGTTAAAGAGAACCATTCCGGATGATTTGGGACGTTAAAACCACCCACAGTTCCTTATGGACCGGTGATTAACTGTCCCAAATTGCCCTTTGCAAAGTCCCTCTGTGGGTGTATAAGGACCTTTGGATGATTTAGTGTCCCAAATCGCCCTGACGGGTTCCCTTTCAGATATTTACCGTATATACTCGAGTATAAGCCGACCCGAGTATAAGCCGAGACCCCTAATTTTACCATCAAAAACTGGGAAAACCTATTGACTCGAGTATAAGCCGAGGGTGAGAAATGCATTGGTCACAGACCCCACCCCAGTATGTAGCCAGCCTGCCCCCAGTAGTATACAGCTTGCCCCCAGTAGTATACAGCTTGTCCCCAGTAGTATACAGCCAGTCCCCAGTAGTATACAGCACTGCCCCCAGTAGTATACAGCAGCCCACAGTAGTATACAGCCAGTCCCCAGTAGTATACAGCACAGCCCCCAGTAGTATACAGCACAGCCCCCAGTAGTATACAGCACAGCCCCCAGTAGTATACAGCACTGCCCCCAGTAGTATACAGCACTGTCCCCAGTAGTATACAGCACTGCCCCCAGTAGTATACAGCAGCCCACAGTAGTATACAGCCAGTCCCCAGTAGTATACAGCACTGCCCCCAGTAGTATACAGCAGCCCCCAGTAGTATACAGCACTGCCCCCAGTAGTATACAGCACTGCCCCCAGTAGTATACAGCCTGCCCCCAGTAGTATACAGCCAGTCCCCAGTAGTATACAGCACTGCCCCCAGTAGTATACAGCACTGCCCCCAGTAGTATACAGCCAGTCCCCAGTAGTATACAGCACTGCCCCCAGTAGTATACAGCACTGCCCCCAGTAGTATACAGCCAGTCCCCAGTAGTATACAGCACTGCCCCCAGTAGTATACAGCACTGCCCCCAGTAGTGTACAGCACTGCCCCCAGTAGTATACAGCACAGCCAAGCCTGCCCCCAGTAGTATACAGCTTGCCCCCAGTAGTATACAGCCTGCCCAGCATTAAAAAAAAAAAAATAAACTTATATACTCACCCTCCGGTGGCCCCGACGTGCAGCGCTGCTCCCCCGATGTCCGCGCGGCTCGTCTTCTGGCTCCCGCGGCCGTCTTCTGTTTTCTCTAACTTCGTGCTGGGCGCCGCCATGGTTCTCTCCCGGACGGCGCTTGGTATGACGCGCCGCTGCTGACGTCATACTAGGCGCCCCCTGGGTATATAAGTTTATTATTTTTTAAATATTTTTTATGACTGTATGATTCGTGTATAAGCCGAGGGGACGTTTTTCAGTACATTTTTTGTGCTGAAAAACTCGGCTTATACACAAGTATATACGGTAATCTTTGCCAATGTTGTACAATGTAGTATTTATGTGTCATGCCCTTTAGTACTATCACCCTCTTATGTTCGTGACACTGTTGAATTTGGATCCTCAGATATATACAATTCTGTCCTTTGTGCTATTGCGTAGTGAAAAAGTTTGGAAACTTCTGTGTAACGGCAGCTCGTATTGTTGAATCGTTACTTCTACATTTTGCAATCTTAGTCTAAAGTCTACAGCCCCAACCTTCACACAAGGCAAAAGCAAACAAGTTCAGGACAGATCCCAAACCAGACAAAAAATAACTTTATATATTTTCATCATGATGAAGATCGTTACAGGCAGTCCCCGGGTTACGTACAAGATAGGTTCTGTAGGCTTGTTCTTAAGTTGAATTTGTATGTATGTCAGAGCTGTATAAATGATAATTGTAACACTAGACAAAAATTTTTTTGGTTGATTTTAAACATGTTGGGGCTTATTTACTAAGGGTCCACGGATCGCACTTTCGTCGGCTTTTAGAAATTTTCGGGATTTGTGCTGCTGTGACAGGTATTTAGAAGAGGATTGTGACGCAGGCGATCGTATTTTGGCACAATCACGCCGACTTTCATGTGACAGAAATCGCAGGGCGTGGCCGTTGGACGATCCGACGGATTCGGACTGAGGGCGGGATTTAATTTTAAAATTGTGTCGCAAGACAATGCACTTACATGCACCAGGAAGAAGAAGGTGAACTCTGGCGGACCTGAGCGGGGAAGCAAGAGATTCAGGAAATCGGGCGCAAGATCTTTGTGAATCGCGGCAAAGTTCATTTTCGTTGGACAGCACACAGCAGGGAACGCGTCAGCACCGGGAAAGTAAATGTGCCCCGTTGTGTTGTCATAAAAACCAGGAGTAACAATAAAGCTTAGAGACGCCTGTGATAACTGTTACAGCTGATTATTGTAGCGTGAGGCTAAAGTACAGGAAATTACCAACATCCAGAGGTCCGTCTGTAACTAGGGGTCGTCTGTAAGTCGGGAGTTCTTAAGTAGGGGATCGGCTGTTTCGGAAAAAATTTGAGGGTTGGTCTAGTTACGGGCTTTTGGGCCATTCAGTGATCCATTGGAAGCTTCTGGATAGTAGATCGATAAGAAAAATTACTACAGGATTTACACATGGATCTTCAGGACTACACATGACATGTAGTCTGTAAACATGCAGATTTACTTACCCGGTCCATTCGCCATCCAGCGGCGCGTTCTCTGCGCTGGATTCGGGTCCGGCCGGGATTTATTAAGGTAGTTAATCCGCCGTCCACCAGGTGGCGCTGCTGCGCTGTAAAGCATCCGAACGCACTGGAGTTCACCGAGCCGGGCTGAGTGAAGGTAAGTGCAAGCTCCCCGACAGATTTTTTGTTTTAAATGCGGCGGTTTTTCCGAATCCGTCGGGTTTTCGTTCGGCCACGCCCCCCGATTTCCGTCGCGTGCATGCGAGCGCCGATGCGCCACAATCCGATCGCGTGCGCCAAAATCCCGGGGCAATACAGGGAAAATCGGCGCAAATCGGAAATATTCGGGTAACACGTCGGGAAAACGCGAATCGGGCCCTTAGTAAATGACCCCCATAGTTCTGCATAGGAGCTGTATACACAACAATAAAACTATTTAGATTGCATAAGATTTTTTGACACAAAGTTGAGGTAACTCTTCCAGGTGTAAGATAGTTGGACCAGAGAACAGAGAATGTTAAAATAATGACCTACGTGTGGAGGAAACTAGATGGAAGAATCTCAGCAGAGAGGTTGTTCTGGACATTATGAAGAACTAATCACAGATTTGTTATATATGTTAGAAGAGAAATAAAGAGAGAGAGAGAGTAGAGGCACCACATGGGTAAGACCTTATTAAGATGTATTAATTTATTTATTACATTTTGGTTGCTTCTGGATACAACCATAGATCTTTTGACTATGGTCAGATTCTTTTCATGAATAGCTTCTCTTGTCTGCACACTGCAGTGCTCTCTGCCTCCCGCCCCTCCCCCCTGCATTACAAGACCAGTTCAGACACAAGCACTTCCTGCCGGCAAGCAGCAGTGTGCTGAGACTTACTCTAGTAGCTACAGACACATAAGGTCTTTATCCGGGAGGGAGGCATATAGCAGAGCAGACTGTGTTACAGTTGAGTTAGGTTACAGGTGAGTTAGCAAAGCTGAGAATGTCATTATGATATGATGGATCTCATCATATCTCATCTCATCTCTGATCAGTCTCATCTCTCATTTTCTATGTGTCATATACTAGTAGAATATTCAGACGCTGGTTCTGTTATGGGGATCCTGCACCATGATAACCCTGCACCATGATAATCTAAGCACATTGTCATCACCCGGCATCTCATAGCATAGAGGGATCACGAAGTGTCTGCTGAGAGAGTCTCTGCTCACACTCTGGAATATTACACCACCCTTCACTGAGTGATAGGAGCTAAAACAGCAATAACCCTGAGTAAAATTCCAAAGTAAGGGGATAAAAATGATATTTATTGTGTAATCACTAGGTGAATAAAATGTGAGAACTTTCTTTCATGTGAAAACCCCTTTAAGTCAAAATAAGACCCGTGACATGACTAAGGAATCTCCTCATTGGTCACAATTTAGAAAAAATTAGTTAGCAATAATTACTTTAAGAAAGACTTTGATAAAAGTAGAACAGGAAAGAAGCAGACTTTCACTTCTACCCCAAATGGCGATAACCCACACAGGGTCCATCTCACCGCTTATCGTCCCTTCTCAGCCAAAAAATAGATTTTACACAAATATTGGTCCATGCTTACAAAACCACTACCCCCGCAATGACAGAAATCCAAATCAAATTTTCATAACATCTGCGGTACATGACCTCTTGTTGACGTTGGCAGTCTCCTGTAGGCACCAGTTCAAGAACGTATTTGGCACCTGCTAAATCCGGCAAGGTTCCCTGCTTCCCTGGATGGTGACCAATTCTCTAATGTGATTATTGGATTATTTACAGGAAAAAAAATGTTCTACCTAAAGGTTTATTATTATTTATTTATGGAGCAGCATTAATTCCATGGTTCTGCACAATCAGTAAGGGGTTCACCTACATTACATTAGGAGAAGAACAAATGCAAGTACAAATACAAAACTACAGCGATCAGGAGACATGTGGAAGAAAGACCCTGCCCGTGAGGGCTCACAATCTATATGGAGGGTAGATGGAGACATGAGGTGAGGTCACAATCTATATGGAGGGTAGATGGAGACACGAGGTGAGGTCACAATCTATATGGAGGGTAGATGGAGACACGAGGTGAGGTCACAATCTATATGGGGGGTAGATGGAGACATGAGGTGAGGACACAATCTATATGGAGGGTAGATGGAGACACGAGGTGAGGTCACAATCTATATGGAGGGTAGATGGAGACACGTGGTGAGGTCACAATCTATATGGGGGGTAGATGGAGACATGAGGTGAGGACACAATCTATATGGGGGGTAGATGGTGACAGGAGGTGAGGACACAATCTATATGGAGGGTAGATGGAGACATGAGGTGAGGACACAATCTATATATGGGGGGTAGATGGAGACAGGAGGTGAGGACACAATCTATATGGAGGGTAGATGGAGACACGAGGTGAGGTCACAATCTATATGGAGGGTAGATGGAGACACGAGGTGAGGTCACAATCTATATGGGGGGTAGATGGAGACATGAGGTGAGGACACAATCTATATGGGGGGTAGATGGTGACAGGAGGTGAGGTCACAATCTATATGGAGGGTAGATGGAGACACAAGGTGAGGTCACAATCTATATGGGGGGTAGATGGAGACACAAGGTGAGGACACAATCTATATGGAGAGTAGATGGAGACGTGAGGTGAGGACACAATCTATATGGGGGTAGATGGAGACACGAGGAGAGGTCACAATCTATATGGGGGGTAGATGGAGACATGAGGTGAGGTCACAATTAGAGATGAGCGAACACTAAAATGCTCGGGTACTCGTTATTCGAGACGAACTTTTCCCGATGCTCGAGTGCTCGTCTCGAATAACGAACCCCATTGAAGTCAATGGGAGACTCGAGCATTTTTCAAGGGGACCAAGGCTCTGCACAGGGAAGCTTGGCCAAACACCTGGGAACCTCAGAAAAGGATGGAAACACCACGGAAATGGACAGGAAACAGCAGGGGCAGCATGCATGGATGCCTCTGAGGCTGCTTAAACGCACCATTATGCCAAAATTATGGGCAACAGCATGGCCATGACAGAGTGACAGAATGAAGCTAGATAGCATCTAAAACATGCAATAATTGACCCTGACACTATAGGGGACGGCATGCAGAGGCAGCGGCAGCAGGCTAGAGAGTGTCATGGCGACATACCCTAAATGGACTCAGGCTTCAAACCAATGGGTGGCAGAGAGGAACCAAAGGAGGTGAGCAAGAAGTGCTCAAATAATATCGGTACATGATAAAAGTTTGCCAGTATATTTTGTGGATTACACAGCAGGGTGGCGACAAAGTTAACATGGAAGCCATGAAAACAACCCAAAATTCTGCCTGACACAGCTCGTTTGATAAGGGGACCATGTATGGAGGCAGTGAACTAGTAGTAGATTAAAGGTGCTGCAGTTAAAACTATGTTAGTTGGATCTTGGCATGGAGCTGGCGCTCCGCTGCCAGACGAGCTTTCGCCAATCCAAGCCCCTGTCTCTAGGCTACTCCCCAAACAGCACTTTTGTATAAGATCAAGTGTAGTAGCGTTCTTATAAGTTTAGGATATGCCGGGTGAGGGGAATGTAAACAGATGCGCAAGAAGCGCATGATGCGCATGGAGCTGGCGCTCCGCTGCCAGGCGAGCTTTCGCAAATCCAAGCCCCTGTCTCTAGGCTACTCCCCAAACAGCACTTTTGTATAAGATCAAGTGTAGTAGCGTTCTTATAAGTTTAGGATATGGCGGGTGAGGGGAATGTAAACAGATGCGCAAGAAGCGCTGAAATAATATCCCTAAATGGTAAAAGTTTTCCAGTATATTTTGTGGCTTACACAGCAGGGTGGCGACAAAGTTAACAACTTTGATGTGGAATGCCCTGTAATAGCTCTTGGGCGGTGTGCCTTTTATCGCCTAGGCTCAGCAGTTTCAGCACCGCCTGCTGTCGCTTAGCGACGGCACTGCTGCTGTGCCTAGAGCTACCGACTGATGGCGCCATGCCCACGGATGGTAATTCGGAGGAGGAGGAGGTGGAGGAGGGGTGGGAGGAGGTATAGTAGGCCTTTGAGACCTGGACCGAGGTAGGCCCCGCAATTCTCTGCGTCGGCAGTATATGACCAGCCCCAGGGTCAGACTCGGTCCCAGCCTGCACCAAGTTAAGTGTAGTAGCGTTCTTATAAGTTTGGGATATGGCGGGTTAGGGGAATGTAAACAGATGCGCAAGAAGCGCATGATGCGCATGGAGCTGGCGTTCCGCTGCCAGGCGAGCTTTCGCCAATCCAAGCCCCTGTCTCTAGGCTACTCCCCAAACAGCACTTCTAAGAACCTTTTGTATAAGATCAAGTGTAGTAGCGTTCTTATAAGTTTAGGATATGCCGGGTGAGGGGAATGTAAACAGATGCGCAAGAAGCGCTGAAATAATATCCCTAAATGGTAAAAGTTTGCCAGTATATTTTGTGGATAACACAGCAGGGTGGCGACAAAGTTAACAACTTTGATGTGGAATCCATGAAAACAACCCAAATTTCTGCCTGACACACCTCGTTTGATAAAGGGACTGTGGCACTCACAAAAATTGTTTCAAACAGAGGACCGGGTAGGTGGCCCTCCAGAAAAATTAAATGCATGAAGTATAGCAAGAGCCAGTGGGCCCTGTCAAAAAATAGCCATTTTCCTCTGCTTTACTGTACAAAGAGGAGGAGAAGGAGGAAAATGAGGAGGAGGAGTGGATCAATTATTCAGGTTGAGCTTCCTTCACCTGGTGGAGATTGGAAATTCTGAGAAATCCAGCCTTTATTCATTTTAATAAGCGTCAGCCTGTCAGCGCTGTCAGTCGACAGGCGTGTACGCTTATCGGTGATGATGCCACCAGCTGCACTGAAAACCCGCTCGGACAAGACGCTAGCGGCAGGGCAGGCAAGAACCTCCAAGGCGTACAGCGCCAGTTCGTGCCACATGTCCAGCTTTGAAACCCAGTAGTTGTAGGGAGCTGTGTGATCATTTAGGACGATGGTATGGTCAGCTACGTACTCCCTCACCATCTTTCTGTAAAGATCAGCCCTACTCTGCCGAGACTGGGGACAGGTGACAGTGTCTTGCTGGGGTGACATAAAGCTGGCAAAAGCCTTGTAAAGCGTACCCTTGCCAGTGCTGGACAAGCTGCCTGCTCGCCTACTCTCCCTCGCTACTTGTCCCGCAGAACTACGCACTCTGCCGCTAGCGCTGTCAGAAGGGAAATACTGTTTCAGCTTGTGCACCAGGGCCTGCTGGTATTCATGCATTCTCACACTCCTTTCCTCTGCAGGGATGAGAGTGGCAAGATTTTGCTTGTACCGTGGGTCCAGGAGAGTGAACACCCAGTAATCGGTGCTGGAATAAATTCTTTGAACGCGAGGGTCACGGGATAGGCAGCCTAGCATGAAATCTGCCATATGCGCCAGAGTACCAACGCGTAAGAATTCACTCCCCTCACTGGCCTGACTGTCCATTTCCTCCTCCTCCAACTCCTCCAACTCCTCTTCTTCTGCCCATACACGCTGAACAGTGAAGGACTCAACAATGGTCCCCTCTTGTGTCTCGCCAACATTCTCCTCCTCTTCCTCCTCATCCTCCTCCACCTCCACCTCCTCCGATATGCGCTGAGAAACAGACCTCAGGGTGCTTTGGCTATCAACAAGGGAATATTCTTCCCCCGTCTCTTGTGACGAGCGCAAAGCTTCCGACTTCATGCTGACCAGAGAGTTTTTCAACAGGCCAAGCAGCGGGATGGTGAGGCTGATGATGGCGGCATCGCCACTGACCATCTGTGTTGACTCCTCAAAGTTACTCAGCACCTGACAGATATCAGACATCCACGTCCACTCCTCATTGTAGACTTGAGGAAGCTGACTGACCTGACTACCAGTTCTGGTGGAAGTTGACATCTGGCAGTCTACAATCGCTCTGCGCTGCTGGTAAACTCTGGATAACATGGTCAGTGTTGAATTCCACCTCGTGGGCACGTCGCACAACAGTCGGTGAGCGGGCAGTTGGAGGCGGCGCTGCGCTGCCCTGAGAGTGGCAGCATCTGGGCTGGACTTCCTGAAATGCGCACAGATGCGGCGCACCTTCGTGAGCAAATCAGACAGATTGGGGTATGTCTTGAGGAAACGCTGCACTATCAGATTTAACACATGGGCCAGGCATGGCACATGTGTCAGTCTGCCGAGTTGCAGAGCCGCCACCAGGTTACGGCCGTTGTCACACACAACCATTCCCGGCTTGAGGTTCAGCGGTGCCAGCCACAGATCAGTCTGCGCCGTGATGCCCTGTAATAGCTCTTGGGCGGTGTGCCTTTTGTCGCCTAGGCTCAGCAGTTTGAGCACCGCCTGCTGTCGCTTAGCGACGGCACTGCTGCTGTGCCTAGAGCTACCGACTGATGGCGCCGTGCCCACGGATGGTAGTTCGGAGGAGGAGGTGGAGGAGGGGTGGGAGGAGGAGGAGGCATAGTAGGCCTGAAACACCTGGACCGAGGTAGGCCCCGCAATCCTCGGCGTCGGCAGTATATGAGCAGCCCCAGGGTCAGTCTCGGTCCCAGCCTCCACCAAGTTAACCCAATGTGCCGTCAGCGATATATAGTGGCCCTGCCCGGCAGCACTCGTCCACGTGTCCGTGGTCAGGTGGACCTTGTCAGAAACGGCGTTGGTCAGGGCACGGATGATGTTGTCTGACACGTGCTGGTGCAGGGCTGGGACGGCACATCGGGAAAAGTAGTGGCGGCTGGGGACCGAATACCGAGGGGCGGCCGCCGCCATGAGGTTGCGAAAGGCCTCGGTCTCTACTAGCCTATAGGGCAGCATCTCCAGGCTAAGCAATCTGGAGATGTGCACATTAAGGGCTTGGGCGTGCGGGTGGGTTGCACTATATTTGCGTTTCCGCTCCAGCGTCTGGGGTATGGAGAGCTGAACGCTGGTGGATGCTGTGGAGGATCGTGGAGGCGACGATGGGGTTTTTGGGCCAGGGTCCTGGGCAGGGGGCTGACTAGCAGCTGACACAGGGGAAGGAGCAGTGGTGTGCACGGCCGGAGGTGAACGGGCTTGTTGCCACTGAGTGGGGTGCTTAGCATTCATATGCCTGCGCATACTGGTGGTAGTTAAGCTAGTAGTGGTGGAACCCCTGCTGAGCCTGGTTTGGCAAATGTTGCACACCACAGTCCGTCGGTCATCCGGTGTTTCCTTAAAGAACCTCCACACTTCTGAAGATCTAGCCCTCGCCGCAAGAGCCCTCACCACGGGAGCTTCACTAGTTGACAGTGGCGCTGATGCACCAGCTCTGGCCCTGCCTCTCCGTCTGGCCCCACCACTGCCTCTTCCAACCTGTTCAGGTCGAGGACTCTCCTCCGTCTCAGAAGCACTGTGTTCACCCGGCCTCTCAACCCAGCTTGGGTCTGTCACCTCATCATCCTCCGATCCCTCAGTCTGCTCCCCCCTCGGACTTCCTGCCCTGACAACAACTTCCCCACTGTCTGACAACCGTGTCTCCTCATCGTCGGACACCTCTTTACACACTTCCACTACGTCAAGAAGGTCATCATCACCCACAGACTGTGACTGGTGGAAAACCTGGGCATCGGAAAATTGCTCAGCAGCAACCGGACAAGTGGTTTGTGACTGTGGGAAGGGTCCAGAAAACAGTTCCTCAGAGTATGCCGGTTCAAATGGCAAATTTTCCTGGGAGGGGGCAGACTGGGGGGGAGGAGGCTGAGGTGCAGGAGCTGGAGGAGTGGGGATTTCGGTGACATGGGTGGACTGCGTGGAAGACTGACTGGTGGTGGACAAATTGCTCGAAGCATTGTCAGCAATCCACGACATCACCTGTTCGCACTGTTCTGGCCTCAACAGTGCTCTACCACGAGTCCCAGTAACTTCAGACATGAACCTAGGGAGTGTAGCTCTGCGGCGTTCCCCTGCTCCCTCATCAGCAGGTGGTGTCTCACCCCGCCCAGGACCACGGCCTCTGACCCCTGCAGTAGTTGGACGCCCACGTCCCCGCCCTCGTCCTCTACCCCTAGCCCTGGGGTTAAACATTTTTAAAATGAGAGTTATAACTTTTTTTTTTTTTTTACTTTTTTTTGTTTTTTTTGTGTTTTTTTGTGTTTTTTGTTTTTTTTTGTGTTTTTTTTTTTTTTTTGAGTTTTTAGAACCAAACAATCCTATCCTATTGCTATGGCTATTTTCTAGCCAAGTATCAAAGGAAGCACACTACTATGCCAGATGAGATGACACTGAGTTATTGCCTAATAGAAATCCAACCCCTACTGAATTTTGCCACTTCAGCCTTTGCTATGGATATGTGCGCCACTAAGCGCAGAACACAGCGGTCGCAAGTCTCACTACAAATTGCTCAGAATTGGCAAGTACATGCACTGCAGAAACTAAAGCCACCAGCAGATCAACCAGAAATCAAATATATAGAACGCTACTGTAGGCTTCAAGAAGCTGTTTGTATTCTCCTATGGCTATTTTCTAGCCAAGTATCAAAGGAAGCACACTACTATGCCAGATGAGATGACACTGAGTTAGTGCCTAATAGAAATCCAACCCCTACTGAATTTTCCCACTTCAGCCTTTGCTATGGATATGTGCGCCACTAAGCGCAGAACACAGCGGTCGCAAGTCTCACTACAAATTGCTCAGAATTGGCAAGTACATGCACTGCAGAAACTAAAGCCACCAGCAGATCAACCAGAAATCAAATATATAGAACGCTACTGTAGGCTTCAAGAAGCTGTTTGTATTCTCCTATGGCTATTTTCTAGCCAAGTATCAAAGGAAGCACACTACTATGCCAGATGAGATGACACTGAGTTAGTGCCTAATAGAAATCCAACCCCTACTGAATTTTCCCACTTCAGCCTTTGCTATGGATATGTGCGCCACTAAGCGCAGAACACAGCGGTCGCAAGTCTCACTACAAATTGCTCAGAATTGGCAAGTACATGCACTGCAGAAACTAAAGCCACCAGCAGATCAACCAGAAATCAAATATATAGAACGCTACTGTAGGCTTCAAGAAGCTGTTTGTATTCTCCTATGGCTATTTTCTAGCCAAGTATCAAAGGAAGCACACTACTATGCCAGATGAGATGACACTGAGTTAGTGCCTAATAGAAATCCAACCCCTACTGAATTTTCCCACTTCAGCCTTTGCTATGGATATGTGCGCCACTAAGCGCAGAACACAGCGGTCGCAAGTCTCACTACAAATTGCTCAGAATTGGCAAGTACATGCACTGCAGAAACTAAAGCCACCAGCAGATCAACCAGAAATCAAATATATAGAACGCTACTGTAGGCTTCAAGAAGCTGTTTGTATTCTCCTATGGCTATTTTCTAGCCAAGTATCAAAGGAAGCACACTACTATGCCAGATGAGATGACACTGAGTTAGTGCCTAATAGAAATCCAACCCCTACTGAATTTTCCCACTTCAGCCTTTGCTATGGATATGTGCGCCACTAAGCGCAGAACACAGCGGTCGCAAGTCTCACTACAAATTGCTCAGAATTGGCAAGTACATGCACTGCAGAAACTAAAGCCACCAGCAGATCAACCAGAAATCAAATATATAGAACGCTACTGTAGGCTTCAAGAAGCTGTTTGTATTCTCCTATGGCTATTTTCTAGCCAAGTATCAAAGGAAGCACACTACTATGCCAGATGAGATGACACTGAGTTATTGCCTAATAGAAATCCAACCCCTACTTAATTTTCCCACTTCGGTCTTTGCTATGGATATGTGTGCCACTAAGAGCTAAACACAACGGTAGCAAGTCCCCCTGCTAATTCCTCACAAAATGGTAAAAGATGCAAATTAAAATAAAAAAAGTAGAACGTTATTGTAGCCCTAAGAAGGGCTGTTGGGTTCTTTGAGAATCACTCCTGCCTAACAGTAAGCTAATAGAACACCCTAACGCTTTCCCTGACCAGCAGCAGCTCTCTCCCTAGCGGCATCCAGAGACAGAATGATCCGAGCAGCGCGGCCAGCGGCTAGTCTATCCCAGGGTCACCTGATCTGGCCAGCCAACCACTGCTATCGACGTGTAAGGGTACCACGTCATGCTGGGTGGAGTGCAGAGTCTCCTGGCTTGTGATTGGCTCTGTTTCTGGCCGCCAAAAAGCAAAACGGCGGGAGCTGCCATTTTCTCGAGCGGGCGAAGTATTCGTCCGAGTAACGAGCAGTTTCGAGTACCCTAATGCTCGACCGAGCATCAAGCTCGGACGAGCATGTTCGCTCATCTCTAGTCACAATCTATATGGGGGGGTAGATGGAGACACGAGATAAGGGCACAATCTATATGGGGGGTAGATGGAGACACGAGGTGAGGTCACAATCTATATGGAGGGTAGATGGAGACATGAGGTGAGGTCACAATCTATATGGGGAATAGATGGAGACATGAGGTGAGGTCACAATCTATATGGAGGGTAGATGGAGACACGAGGTGAGGACACAATCTATATGGAGAGTAGATGGGGACACGAGGTGAGGTCACAATCTATATGGGGGTAGATGGAGACACGAGGTGAAGTCACAATCTATATGGGGGGTAGATGGAGACACGAGGTGAGGTCACAATCTATATGGAGGGTAGATGGAGACACGAGGTGAGGTTACAATCTATATGGGGGGTAGATGGAGACATGAGGTGAGGTCACAATCTATATGGAGGGTAGATGGAGACATGAGGTGAGGTCACAATCTATATGGGGAGTAGATGGAGACATGAGGTGAGGTCACAATCTATATGGAGGGTAGATGGAGACACGAGGTGAGGACACAATCTATATGGAGAGTAGATGGAGACACGAGGTGAGGTCACAATCTATATGGGGGGTAGATGGAGACATGAGGTGAAGTCACAATCTATATGGGGGGTAGATGGAGACACGAGGTGAGGTCACAATCTATATGGAGGGTAGATGGAGACACGAGGTGAGGTTACAATCTATATGGGGGGTAGATGGAGACACGAGGTGAGGACACAATCTATATGGAAAGTAGATGGAGACGCGAGGTGAGGACACAATCTATATGGAGAGTAGATGGAGACACGAGCTGAGGTCACAATCTATATGGGGGGTAGATGGAGAAACGAGGTGAGGTCACAATCTATATGGGGGGTAGATGGAGACACGAGGTGAGGTCACAATCTATATGGAGGGTAGATGGAGACACGAGGTGAGGACACAATCTATATGGGGGGTAGATGGAGACACGAGGTGAGGTCATAATCTATATGGAGGGTAGATGGAGACATGAGGTGAGGACACAATCTATATGGGGGGTAGATGGAGACACGAGGTGAGGTCACAATCTATATGGAGGGTAGATGGAGACACGAGGTGAGGACACAATCTATATGGGGGGTAGATGGAGACATGAGGTGAGGACACAATCTATATGGAGGGTAGATGGAGACGTGAGTTGAGGTCACAATCTATATGGGGGGTAGATGGAGACACGAGGTGAGGTCAGAATCTATATGGGGGTAGATGGAGACACAAGGTGAGGATACAATCTATATAAGGGTAGATGGAGATACGAGGTGAGGTCACAATCTATATGGAGGGTAGATGGAGACACGAGGTGAGGACACAATCTATATGGAGAGTAGATGGAGACGCGAGGTGAGGACACAATCTATATGGAGAGTAGATGGAGACACGAGGTGAGGTCACAATCTATATGGGGGGTAGATGGAGACACGAGGTGAGGTCACAATCTATATGGGGGGTAGATGGAGACATGAGGTGAGGTCACAATCTATATGGAGGGTAGATGGAGACATGAGGTGAGGTCACAATCTATATGGGGGGTAGATGGAGACATGAGGTGAGGTCACAATCTATATGGAAGGTAGATGGAGACATGAGGTGAGGACACAATCTATATGGAGGGTAGATGGAGACATGAGGTGAGGTCACAATCTATATGGAGGGTAGATGGAGACATGAGGTGAGGTCACAATCTATATGGAGGGTAGATGGAGACATGAGGTGAGGACACAATCTATATGGAGTGTAGATGGAGACATGAGGTGAGGACACAATCTATATGGGGGGTTGATGGAGACATGAGGTGAGGTCACAATCTATATGGAGGGTAGATGGAGACATGAGGTGAGGACACAATCTATATGGAGGGTAGATGGAGACATGAGGTGAGGACACAATCTATATGGAGGGTAGATGGAGACATGAGGTGAGGACACAATCTATATATGGGGGGTAGATGGAGACACGAGGTGAGGTCACAATCTATATGGGGGGTAGATGGAGACATGAGGTGAGGTCACAATCTATATGGAGGGTAGATGGAGACATGAGGTGAGGACACAATCTATATATGGGGGGTAGATGGAGACAGGAGGTGAGGTCACAATCTATATGGAGGGTAGATGGAGACAGGAGGTGAGGTCACAATCTATATGGGGGGTAGATGGAGACATGAGGTGAGGTCACAATCTATATGGAGGGTAGATGGAGACATGAGGTGAGGACACAATCTATATGGAGGGTAGATGGAGACATGAGGTGAGGACACAATCTATATGGGGGGTTGATGGAGACATGAGGTGAGGTCACAATCTATATGGAGGGTAGATGGAGACATGAGGTGAGGACACAATCTATATGGAGGGTAGATGGAGACATGAGGTGAGGACACAATCTATATGGAGGGTAGATGGAGACATGAGGTGAGGACACAATCTATATATGGGGGGTAGATGGAGACACGAGGTGAGGTCACAATCTATATGGGGGGTAGATGGAGACAGGAGGTGAGGTCACAATCTATATGGGGGGTAGATGGAGACATGAGGTGAGGTCACAATCTATATGGAGGGTAGATGGAGACATGAGGTGAGGACACAATCTATATGGAGGGTAGATGGAGACATGAGGTGAGGACACAATCTATATGGGGGGTTGATGGAGACATGAGGTGAGGTCACAATCTATATGGAGGGTAGATGGAGACATGAGGTGAGGACACAATCTATATGGAGGGTAGATGGAGACATGAGGTGAGGTCACAATCTATATGGGGAGTAGATGGAGACATGAGGTGAGGACACAATCTATATGGGGGGTAGATGGAGACACGAGGTGAGGTCACAATCTATATGGAGGGTAGATGGAGACATGAGGTGAGGGCACAATCTATATGGGGGGTAGATGGAGACATGAGGTGAGGACACAATCTATATGGAGGGTAGATGGAGACATGAGGTGAGGACACAATCTATATGGAGGGTAGATGGAGACACGAGGTGAGGACATAATCTATATGGGGAGTAGATGGAGACACGAGGTGAGGACACAATCTATATGGAGGGTAGATGGAGACATGAGGTGAGGACACAATCTATATGGAGGGTAGATGGAGACATGAGGTGAGGACACAATCTATATGGGGGGTAGATGGAGACATGAGGTGAGGTCACAATCTATATGGGGGGTAGATGGAGACATGAGGTGAGGTCACAATCTATATGGAGGGTTAATGGAGACATGAGGTGAGGGCACAATCTATATGGGGGGTAGATGGAGACATGAGGTGAGGACACAATCTATATGGAGGGTAGATGGAGACACGAGGTGAGGTCACAATCTATATGGAGGGTAAATGGAGACATGAGGTGAGGTCACAATTTATATGGGGGTAGATGGAGACATGAGGTGAGGACACAATCTATATGGAGGGTAGATGGAGACACGAGGTGAGGTCACAATCTATATGGGGAGTAGATGGAGACATGAGGTGAGGACACAATCTATATGGAGGGTAGATGGAGACACGAGGTGAGGTCACAATCTATATGGAGGGTAGATGGAGACATGAGGTGAGGTCACAATCTATATGGAGGGTAGATGGAGACATGAGGTGAGGACACAATCTATATGGAGGGTAGATGGAGACATGAGGTGAGGACACAATCTATATGGGGGGTTGATGGAGACATGAGGTGAGGTCACAATCTAAATGGAGGGTAGATGGAGACATGAGGTGAGGACACAATCTATATGGAGGGTAGATGGAGACATGAGGTGAGGACACAATCTATATGGAGGGTAGATGGAGACATGAGGTGAGGACACAATCTATATATGGGGGGTAGATGGAGACACGAGGTGAGGTCACAATCTATATGGGGGGTAGATGGAGACATGAGGTGAGGTCACAATCTATATGGGGAGTAGATGGAGACATGAGGTGAGGACACAATCTATATGGGGGGTAGATGGAGACATGAGGTGAGGTCACAATCTATATGGGGGGTAGATGGAGACATGAGGTGAGGACACAATCTATATGGAGGGTAGATGGAGACATGAGGTGAGGACACAATCTATATGGAGGGTAGATGGAGACACGAGGTGAGGACATAATCTATATGGGGAGTAGATGGAGACACGAGGTGAGGACACAATCTATATGGAGGGTAGATGGAGACATGAGGTGAGGACACAATCTATATGGAGGGTAGATGGAGACATGAGGTGAGGACACAATATATATGGGGGGTAGATGGAGACATGAGGTGAGGTCACAATCTATATGGGGGGTAGATGGAGACATGAGGTGAGGTCACAATCTATATGGAGGGTAGATGGAGACACGAGGTGAGGACATAATCTATATGGGGAGTAGATGGAGACACGAGGTGAGGACACAATCTATATGGAGGGTAGATGGAGACATGAGGTGAGGACACAATCTATATGGAGGGTAGATGGAGACATGAGGTGAGGACACAATCTATATGGGGAGTAGATGGAGACACGAGGTGAGGACACAATCTATATGGAGGGTAGATGGAGACATGAGGTGAGGACACAATCTATATGGAGGGTAGATGGAGACATGAGGTGAGGACACAATCTATATGGGGGGTAGATGGAGACATGAGGTGAGGTCACAATCTATATGGGGGGTAGATGGAGACATGAGGTGAGGTCACAATCTATATGGAGGGTAAATGGAGACATGAGGTGAGGGCACAATCTATATGGGGGGTAGATGGAGACATGAGGTGAGGACACAATCTATATGGAGGGTAGATGGAGACATGAGGTGAGGTCACAATCTATATGGAGGGTAAATGGAGACATGAGGTGAGGTCACAATTTATATGGGGGGTAGATGGAGACATTAGGTGAGGTCACAATCTATATGGAGGGTAGATGGAGACATGAGGTGAGGTCACAATCTATATGGAGGGTAAATGGAGACATGAGGTGAGGTCACAATTTATATGGGGGGTAGATGGAGACATGAGGTGAGGTCACAATCTATATGGAGGGTAGATGGAGACATGAGGTGAGGACACAATCTATATGGGGGGTAGATGGAGACACGAGGTGAGGTCACAATCTATATGGAGGGTAAATGAAGACATGAGGTGAGGTCACAATTTATATGGGGGGTAGATGGAGACATGAGGTGAGGACACAATCTAAATGGGGGGTAGATGGAGACATGAGGTGAGGTCACAATCTATATGGGGGGTAGATGGAGACACGAGGTGAGGTCACAATCTATATGGAGGGTAAATGGAGACATGAGGTGAGGTCACAATTTATATGGGGGGTAGATGGAGACATGAGGTGAGGTCACAATTTATATGGGGGGGTAGATGGAGACGTGAGGTGAGGACACAATCTATATGGGGGTAGATGGAGACACGAGGAGAGGTCACAATCTATATGGGGGGTAGATGGAGACATGAGGTGTGTTTTGAGGTGATATTAGAAGGACAGTATGACACATTTTGTTAGAGAGTTCCAGAGTTTTGGGGAAGCACGTGAGAAGTCCTGGATATGGCTGTAGGAAGACCGGATAGTAATAGAGTTGTCAGTTTCGGTGGTGGCGGACCAACTGAACCACTGTGAGCGATGACGTAAGCTGATACCTGGGAGCGGAGTCTAAGTGGCACCAAGTATTTACCAGAGCCTGACCCAAAGCAGGTTGGACTTGCTGCGGCGGGATACCACCAGGTCACTTCACAGGCGTGACTTTGCTTGTGGTAGTGGCCAGTCCGAGGTAAAGAATCGGCAAGCAGAATCAGAGTCATGGTCAGGCAGGAGGTCAGGACAGGTGGCACAGGATCAGAGTCGGGAATGTAGCACAAGGTCAAGGCAGGCGGCAAAGAAATATAGATCTATGTGTCATCTGCATAAGAGTGGTAATGGAAGCCATAGGACTTAATTAGGTATAGGCAGAAGAAAAAATGGGGCTATGGATGGGTGTGCTGTCCTGTATCTACAGGCTGTATTTCTGTATAAATACGTGACGTTTTTCATCCGTATGCAGCACATATTTAATCCGTATTTTATACATGCCCATAGACTTTTAGGGCATACAGAACTGAAATACGGGAGAAAATAGGACATGCTCTATATTTTCATACGGCCAGTATACGGTACGTACACTCCAGTGTCAAAAACGGCAATGTAAATGGTTGAACGTATTGTCCATTGAAATGAATGTGGCCGTATGTAACCTGTAAAAAAACGGTACGTATACGGCCGTTTTTATACGTCCGTGTGAATGAAGCCTTAGGCTATATTCACACTGCCGTTGCCCGCCCGTACCGTACCGTAGCGGGCAACGGCAGTGTACGGGGAGAGGAGGAGGAGGTGAGCGCAGCTCACCCCCGCCCCTCTCCATAGCAACCTATGGCGCACGGCGCCGTATTACGGGAAAAGATAGGACAGGTCCTATCTTTTTCCCGGGTACGGAACGGTACGGTGCCGCACGTGTGCTGCACCGTACCGCTCCCGTAGGGTGCCGTGCGCCCATAGAAGTGTATGGGGGACGTATATCGGCCGTATATACGGCGGCCGTATATACGTCCCCCATACGTTCGTGTGAATATAGCCTAAGAGTGTATAAATAAATACATGAATGGAGTCTAAAAAAGATAAAAAGGTAACCATGATTATGAATAGCAAGAATTGTAGTGAACATGAAGACTAAATGGAAGGAATAAGGAGTATGGTAGTAAGAAATATGAATATTTGTGGGGATAAAAGGAGGAGATGGGAATTTGTGATACTTACATGTAGCAGCCGGACAGAGAAAAGCTGATGGCTGTTGACAAGCGCGCGCTGCCACGCCGACTGAATATAACACAGTCCGGACGCCAGCGTCTGCGCAGTGACAATATGTGTCCGCGTGCGCTCGGCTCCGGAAAAAGGATGAGGGTGGCGCATGCGCAGTAGGGATATTTGTCATTGTGCGCTCGCCTCTGAAGAAAGAGAGAGCGGCGCTTGGGCATGGAAAAGTGAGAATAATAGTGTTAGACACCAGTGCCTGCGAGTTGGTGTGAGGAAAATAACTGCAGGGATCACCTTGCTGCCTAAAGGAGTGAGTAGATGAGTGTCTAAAAGATATGTCATAGTAGGAAGGGATTTAATTAGATTTCCCAGGCCAGAGGTGTAGATGGAGTAGAGGTCCCAGGACAGAACCTTGAGGGATGCCAACAGAGGGGGCAAGGTAAGAGGTGGTGTGAGAGTGATAGACACCGGACATCTGGTTGGAGAGGTATGAGGAGATTCAGGACAGGTCCAGGTCAGTGATGCCAACAGAACACAGCATCTGCAACAGGAGGGAATGGTCATCTATGCCAAAGGCAGAGGGCAGATCAAGGTAAAGGAGGACAGAGGACAGATGTTTTGTGTTTTATAACTATTGAATAGTGGTGACTATTTGAATAGTTTATTCCGGCGATCTGGGGCCAGCACTGACTGCAGGCGTTAAGCACGGTTAACCCTGGTTAGCCAAGGTTTAGTCAAACCGCAGCACTTTGTACAAATCCGAACCAGAACTTTGCAGTTTGCTTCACACTATGAAATATCTGTACTTCTTGACCCCTTTTTGTCAAGCAATTCAAGACATACAGACAAATCAGGTTGGTTTAAGAGGTTAAAGAAAACCAGAGGATCTATTGGTAGACAATAAAACACAGTCCATGGGGTCCACCAAAACTAAATCCTATATGAAGCTGGGATGCAACAAGGGTCTACCAAATCTGGACATCCTATGGTCTAGACAAGGATGATCAATACAGTTGATCAACTGTGATCGCCCAAGAGAGAGCTACAGACATTCACAATCCACCTACAGAGGCCACTACAGAAAAATTGTGGTATTACATGTCTCTTCTTCAAATGAGTCCTCCAGAGCAACAACCTACTTTTTCTACGGGCAATCAAGCTAAAAGATGCAGGTTCTAAAGAGTGAGTTTCCATACCATCATGTCCCCAAGCCCTAACGCAACCTAGCCTAGATAGTCCTAAAATGTTCTATTTCAGACCAGGATTCTCCATCTAAAACCAACTACTAAACCTTTGTAATGCCGGATCTATGGATGGAGTGTGTGACCTGATATTGTGCTGCATCAGGATCACATCATCATTACGTAAGGCCAGCAATGTTGTGTTGACTCATTTCTTCATTGCTCTGCTACGCCTGGGGCACGAAAATATGAAAATAAATGACTTGAACTTGTTTCTCAACTTACTATGAACATTGCAACACATGTTTCTCCACTTTATGTGAACAAGTCTTCACGCAGCTGAGAGGGCGAAACCCTGAGACATGTGTCAATTATTTCCATCATGCAAATCAACAGAGGCTTCTTATTACCGCATAGATTAGATTTTATTTGAACATATAATACGGAGCTATGCTACACAGCCAGGCTATTGTTATAGACAGGTCCAGAATACACAGCTAGACCACTGTATAGGGGGAACTCCTGACTACACAACCAAGCTCCTGTTATAGGAGGAGCAACAGTTTACACAACCAGACTCCTCTTATGGTAGGCGGTCCAGACTACACAAAGAGAATACTGTTATAGAAAGAGGTCCAGACTACACAAGCAGAATACTGCTATAGAGGGAGGTCCAAACTACAAAACCAGACTGCTATTGTAAGGGATACTCGCCGACTACACAACCAGATTCCTACTATTGGAGGAGCTACACACTACACAACCAGACTAATGTTATGGAGGGCGGTCCAGACTACACAAGCAGAATACTGCTATAGAGGGAGGTCCAAACTACAAAACCAGACTGCTATTGTAAGGGACACTCGCCGACTACACAACCAGACTCCTACTATTGGAGGAGCTACACACTATACAACCAGACTAATGTTATGGAGGGCGGTCCAGACTACACAAGCAGAATACTGTTATAGGAAGAGGTCCAGACTACACAAGCAGAAAACTGTTAAAAAAAAAAGGGGTCCAGACTACACAAGCAGAATACTGTTATAGAGGGAGGTCCAGACTACACAAGCAGAATACTGTTATAGAGGGAGGTCCAGACTACACAAGCAGAATACTGTTATAGAGGGAGGTCCAAACTACAAAACCAGACTGCGATTGTAAGGGGCACTTGCCACCTACACAGCCAGACTTCTACTATTGGAGGATCTACAGACTATAAAAACAGAATAACTTTATAGGGTGAGGTCCAAACTACAAAAATAGACTGATATTACAAGGGGCACTCCTGAGTACACAGCCAGACACCTGCTATAGGAGGAGCTACAGACTATACAACCAGACTACTGTTATGATGGGCGGTCCAGACTACACATGCAAAAAACTGTTATAGAAGGGGCTCCAGACTACACAAGCATAATACTGTTATAGAGAGAGGTCCAAACTACCAATCCAGACTGCAATTGCAAGGGGCACTCCTAACTACACAGCCGGACTCCTGCTATTGGAGGAGCTACAGACTACACAACCAGACTACTGTTATGGTGGGCGGTCCAGACTACACAAGCAGATTACTGTTATAGGGTGAGGTCCAAACTACACAACCAGACTGCTATTACAGGGGGAACTTCTGACTACACAACCAGACTGCTATTACAGGGGGAACTTCTGACTACACAACCAGACTCCAGTTATTGGAGGAGCTACACACTACACAACCAGACTAATGTTATAGGAAAAACTACAGACTATATAACCAGACTACTGCAAAAGTGGGCACTTACAGACTACACATGCAGAATGCGGTTATTGGAGAAGGTCCAGACTACAAAGCCAGACTGCTTTTATAGGAGGAAGCCCAGATTACACTGCCAGATTGCTGTTATAGGGGAGATCCATACTACACAACCAGACTCCTTTTATACTACACAGCCAGACTACTGTCTTAGGGGGAGGTCCAGACTACACAGTCAGACTACTGTCTTAGGGGGAGGTCCAGACTACACAGTCAGACTACTGTCTTAGGGGGAGGTCCAGACTACACGGTCAGACTACTGTCTTAGGGGGAGGTCCACACTACACAGCCAGACTGCTGTCTTAGGGGGAGGTCCACACTACACAGTCAGACTACTGTCTTAGGGGGAGGTCCAGACTACACAGTCAGACTACTGTCTTAGGGGGAGGTCCAGACTACACAGTCAGACTACTGTCTTAGGGGGAGGTCCAGACTACACAGCCAGACTAATGTTATAGGGAGAGCTCCAGTGACAGGGTGCTGTATAGAGTGCATTTAAGAGTACTCCTAGTACTGTCATAGGGGATGCTTCAGACAAAAGCTCTAGACTATGCAGCCAGACTTTTGGTCTGCATTAGGGGAGGTCTGGACTACACAGGCAGACTAATATTAAAGGGGATGGTCCAAAGTAACCCGAGTTACTTCTACAGGGGGCATTTCTTTCTGCGCAACAAAATTTAAAGAGGCAGCCCCAACTATACAACCAGACTGTTGTTATAGGGGCGTGTGGATGTCCAGAATACACAGTCTGCTTTTACATTACAGAATCTCCAAACACCGACTACAATACACCGCTGCTCGAGTTACGTGACTTCCAGCAAACAGATCAGCCTCCAGTCCTGGTAATAGCAGGTTATTCTGCGTGTTGGGGCAGATGTCTGAAAACTTGTTATGTATAATGTATGAAGGGTGCGGACAGGAGCCAAATAATCCCTGTGAGTTCCCATGTGGGATTATTACTCTGTTTATAGCCTTCCTAGATTCCAGGTTTAATTATGGACCTAAAATCCTTCATTTCTTTCTAGGTAGGTGATACACTATGTCAAATTCTTATCTTTGATCAGAAAATAATTGTATCCCTCATATTAGGCAACATATTACACAAAGCATCGCAGAGATGTAGCAGAGCAACTTACAAGATCTTTATCAAACAGAATTGTAAAGGATTACATGCAATTCATTTTAAGACCAAGGAAATTGGGCTAAATGACAAACTCAACTCTGCAATTTCATTTCAATTCAATTAACATAAAAGGCAACCTGTGTTGGGTATTGTCCCCGGAGAGATGTGTAATCAGACCTTTGTATATGTTGTCAGTAGCAGCAGGACTGTGATATATAAATTTATTTCCTAGTATTGTAGCTTCTCCAAGTGCACAAGAGGTGTCCTCACACTACTGTGCTCTGTTCTCTCTGCACAAGTGTAAAATATTGTGGCAGATAATGTAACTAGGGGTCGTATGTAAGTCGAGTGTTCTTAAGTAGGGGACCGCCTGTACTTACCCGGTCCTGCCGCGATCCCGCGGTGCATTGTCTGACGAGGATTCGGGTCCGGCACGATTCACTAACATCGTACGTCTGAGTTCCTGCATGTGTTCGCGGTCCGCCGGAGTTCACCTTCTTCGTCCCGGTGCATGTGACTGCTTGTTCTTGCGACACAGATCCTTTTTTAAATTCCGTGGTTTGTCTGAATCCGTCTGGTTGTCCGACGGCCTGCCCCCGGATTTTTGTTGCGTGCAAGCCGTCATCGATGCAGCAAAATCCGATCGCGTGCACCAAAATCCCGGGCAATTCGTCGCAAAATGGAAATATTCGGGAAACCCGAAAGTGCGGCATTCGGACCCTTAGTAAATGAGCCCCATTGTCTCAGGAGAGATGTGTATTATTGTGTTTTATTTCCTACTATTGTAGCTTCTCCAGGTGCAAAATAGGCGTGTCCTCACACTGCTGTGCTCTGTTCACTCTGCAGCCAGTGACTGGCAGTGTTGGATATTGTCCCTGGAAAGATGTCTAATTAGACCTTTGTGTATGTTGTCAGTAGCAGCAGGACTGTGATATATGGATTCATATTGCAGTATTGCGGCATATCCAAGTGCACAAGAGGCGTCTCCTCACACTGCTGTGCTCTTAGCTCGCTACATTGACCTTCTTCACAGCCTGTCCCCTCTCCTGTGAGTGACACCTGTGAGCAGAAGGGTGGATTTGAGGAGTAGCTCAATGAAGAACTAAAAGCACAGCACAGCCCTCCATTCCATGTCATTATTTTCAGATCTCTATTGTCAGATGGGTGGAGTCAGGTAGTCGGATGCAGCCGGGAACTACCTATTTGACAGAAACTAATTAGTATACTGGATACTATAACAACCCAGAAAATATGCTTAGGAGACTCTCTAATGTCAAATGGGTTGTCCTGGACTACAGCAAACAGCCTGACTCCACCATGGATCTGCCCATTTGACAACTGAGACCTGAAAATGTAAACATTGATTGCTTAGTAAATGTGGGAGGTGAGAGAAAAATTATTCTGGTTACACCAGAATAAGACACGCAATACCTTCGAAAACAATGCAAGAATTGGGGTTGGGACGATGGAAGAAGGTCCTCTCTTAAGAGTACAACCGTTGGCCATGCAACGGGTGTCCCAGCCAATTACACTCATGCATTTCAGGCAATGTAGATGACATGGAAGGCAATCACTTGCCTCTGGGGTCCACTGTTAGATTGGTCTACAAGAAAACCAAGGATTCTGACAAGCCCAATTAAATTTAGCCCAAAACTACGAGAGTCACCAATAGATCTTACAGAAGATAGGTTCTGCATGGTTCCCAAGGAGCTCAGTCCAACATTGGCTAAGTATGTTCTAAGTCAATATGATGGATCGACCCAATATTTGGATAACAAAGTGTCACAAAGAATTGTGTAAGCTCTTCATAATGAAGGGTTCATCCCACACCCAGGTCTACAGGACCTCGCCCGATTATTACCCAAGCTAGAGGGCATTAGGAGGTAGATGATCCTACCAACATGTATCATCTGTCCGAACAACTTGACAGATGTACAAAGAAGAGAACAAAGAAACATAAGGAACCTCAACATGACTGCACAAGTAATGGATGTCATCATCCTTATTGATCATCACACAATGACTATTGGTTCTGGCAATGTAAGATATCATGTTGTGATATAAGATGTGGTTAGACCGGTCCAATCAGTGCAGTGTTGCGAATGAGGCCCTTCATCTGTATCTCCCCAGCAGGTGAGCCGGCGCAACTTGCCTCAGGGAGAATGCAGTCAGTGTTAGGCCTCAGTAGTTTTAGTAGTATTCTTCCATGTGAACTGAAGTGTGATTGGAGAGTGAGCCACCACCTGACCAGGGAATGACAAAACCCCTGGACAGGAAGGGGCAAGTTCTCTTAGGCCCAGGCTCTCACCACATGAGCAGCTCTTGGGATCCAGCTCCTGACAGAGGAGCATGTCTTGGAATCCAGCTCTCCAAGAGAGCACACCTTGCAAATTGTCAGTGACCAGAGACAGACAGTGGGGCAGATTTACTTACCCGGTCCATTCGCGATCCAGCGGCGCGTTCTCTGTGGTGGATTCGGGTCCGGCCAGGATTCACTAAGGCAGTTCCTCCGACATCCACCAGGTGGCGCTGCTGCGCTGAAGTTCCCCGGAATGCACTGATCTTCACCAAGCCGGACCGAGTGAAGGTAAGCGCGAGTCCAGCAACACTTTTTTTTTTTAAATGCAGCACTTTTTCCGAATCTGTTGGGTTTTCGTATCGCCCACGCCCCCCGATTTCCGTCGCGTGCATGCCAGCGCCGATGCACCACAATCCGATCGCATGCGCCAAAATCCCGGGGCAATTCATGGAAAATCGGCGCAAATTGGGCCCTTAGTAAATGACTCCCAGTGTGATGCACACCTTCAGTGCTACACACAGAACACCCAGGACAAAGCTGCAGCTTCCATATCTGAACACAGCTACTTCCCAGCCTGCCCCTACTACCAGGCTGGTGAATCTATTCCTGAGGATCACTCTCCATGACCACTCCAGTAATCCGGAATCTCCAACAATCTGGAATCTGTAACCAGATCGTTTGGCCTGTTGCCTGCAGTTGTTCTAATAAAGAACCGTGAGTAATTTTGCACAACGGTGCCACCGTCTGTTCCCTGTATATGGCTATAACACCAAGAGCTCACCCAGGGACTCATACTACAGGGAGAATCAGTACATCAGCCTCTCCCTCCACCTTTCTTGCACACACCACCTGCTGGAGACCTGCCAGGCTGTCGGACAGCCCTCTGGTCCCCATGCCAATCACCATGACATCAGCATTCCCAACGCCGCAACCGCCATCCACTCCGGTATTCTGGGCCCCGGCTGCCTCCAGGCACCAAGAAAAGGCTAGGCCCCGGTGGGGGATGTTGCATATCCATATCCAAGAGGTCACAGAAAAGAACTTTAAAATTATATTTGATTTATGTACCATTGCGATATTTATTGCATATAACATCAGAATATGAATTTTTAAGCTGCCCCTTTGGGAATGCCCAAAAACCAACAGTAAATGCCTGGTTTCACCAATCCTGCTTGTCCTATAGCTACTGATGTCTAATCAATTATGGCACCATATAGGTTGCAGAAATACCCTATGTGGTATAGATGTAGACTTTTAAAATTCAGTCTTTATCTTCGTAGGAAAACGTTTCAACATGAAGCAACATTTGAGCTTTTGCAGCTTACATTGCCATCTTGTGGTATCCTACACTTATACCCCAGGGGATATATTGTCATTGGAAGGATATATCCACTCTGGCTTTTCAGGTAGCTAAAATAAATGTATAGGGAATTCCTGCATGATTCATGTCTGTGGCCCCTGGAAGATCCATCATAGGGCAGGCATTAACCCCGTAATAAACCACTCTTAGGTGGTGTAGACCCATAAGGGTCTTTGGGCTACTACCATACCACGTGCAAGGAGGTCACCTCTTGACCACAATAGATTTGGCACATGTAGACCATCATAGAGAGTGATTGACCATTGCATGGTACCACTTCTAACATTCAAGGACATCTACCACCAGGATGAAGCACACTGACCCAATGGTGTGCACCCCCTTTGGCAGGATTCACTTTTCTTTGCGCTTCTTATGCCCTCGTTTTTAAGAATAAAATGCTTTAAGAACTATGCAAATGAGCCTGAGGGGCTCCAGGCTCCATTAAAACCTATGGCCCTGGAGCCTCTCAGGCTCATTTGCATAATTCTAAAATCCTTTTTTTGTACAAATAAGAATAAGAAGCTAAAAGAAAAGCCGGTCCTGCCAGAGAAAGAGCACGGCAGTATGTCAGTGTTCTTGGCTTAAAATCATTAATACTGGTGGTCGATGTCCTTTAATGGAGATCCTTGAGCTGGTCCTTCAGTGGTAGCAGATACACCCCATACAATGGACTAGCGGGGATCTTCAAAGATCAGATCATGGTGGTGTATGAGTCCCATCAGTTTGTTGACTGAATAGTTTGTGTGCTTGATTGGGTGCTTTAGCTTCTTCTCTAGAATTTTACTTCACCTTCCTAGGTGACCATCACTTTTCAAAGATTATTGGTTGAATTTGGAGAATAATCCTTAAACAAAAGCCATGAGATTATGGGACTTTATTGAGAGTTTAATCCAAGAACATAAAGAATGGTTCTCATACTTTAGACCATATTGTGCGTAAACATTGCGAAACCTTTTCAAAAAGACCTTATCTAGATCCTTGATTCCTTCAAGGGTTCTCCTGACCCCTTACTATTAATTGCTGATTTATAGGATAAACCATTAAAAGCTTATTGTGGGAGAGGAATACTTGGCAATCCTCGCTGATCAGTCAGTCAATACTATGGAGAGGCAAGTAGACACAGACACAGAGGTCACACATTTTCACCAAATAACAGATTCTCGTAGATTTTTTAATACTTATTCCCAATCTGCTATAATTGGGATTACCATAGAGATTCCATTCACTTTCAAAAGTATATAACAGTATAACTGAATCCCTGAAAGCAAACTGCATCAAGTCATGGGGGCGTCTGTTACATGACTGCAATCACCACCATTATCTGCTCTCTACTCTGCTAGTTCTTTCCTCTCACCCTCTCGCTCATACAGCTGTTAGCTGACCTCATGCACCAAGAAAATCTCTATAACCTCACATCTGCAGGAGGGAGGAGGAGGGAGAGAGTTAGCAGGGCAGAGAGGAGTTAATGATGACACCAGGGACTCCAACACTCTGAGACTCAATCCAGTTTGCTGGTAGGGAGCCAGGTCTACTTTTATCCACTTTAGTACTGAGCAGAAGCAGTTATGTTAATTATTAAAGCAGATTGGAATATTGCATTAAACAGCAAAGCAGAACCTGTCATCTGGTGAAAATGTGTGATCCTGATGAAGGGTTCCCTTTAAAGTCAATAGGAGTTTTCTGCATCCTGATCATCTAAAACAGATTATTCAGTATTTCCTATCTCTATAGAAGAGATTTCACTGTGTGAATCATATTCACATTATACTATGTTACTCTCAAAAAAATTTCCGTAGTTGGTTGTTTCAGATAAATGTTGGGTAATTCTTTAGGCCAATATCTTCTTATGACTGTTAGGCACAGGGGTTCTGATATGATGTGTAGCCATTCTCAGCTGTAGAGATAAAATTGGAAATATTAACCCAGTGTTATCTCAGGGCTGTGGAGTCAGGATCAGAGTTAGAGTTATAGTCAGGTCTTTGTTGGGTCTGTAAAACTATCTTTACCTTGTAATTTCCCATGTAATCCAGCTCTACAGAACCTGCCGAGCCACCAGTATTTTAGGTTTTTTTTAATGGTGCCATGGTCTGTCACCATGTGGCCATCAGTGGATGAATGGTGACATACATTATACAGACCACCACTCAATCACTGTGCCTCCAGCATGGAGACCTGGAGCCAAGCGTATGGACAGGGTAAGAAAATACAGTAATAAAAATGTAAAAGAAATAGTAAAAATTAAAAAAAACCTGTCTCCCAATTTTAATTTAAAAAATACACAGGATCGGAATTACTGCACCCAAATCAACCATTGCATTACTTTTCCAGTACGATGAACAAAGTTTAAAAAAATCGAACAAAAATTTGCAAGATTTTCCATCTATTTCCAAGACAGGGAAATAAAAAGCAATCAAGCGGCGCGGGACCAATGAGCGACGGAGGAAGTGAGTACATCTTTTTTTAAAACTTACTTCCACAGTCCCCCTGTAAGATTTTCAAAAGAGTCAACAACCCCTTTAAGCAATAAAACAGAAGGCCACCTCAATGCCACTATTGATAAATAACCCCCATCCTGTTATTTATTAATAATGCGCCATTTATCATGTAAAAAGTCAAACATTAGTTAGTATTGATGCTTTTTTTTCTTTTCTTTTTAAATTCCATAAACCTCACGGTGCCATGAAAATCTAAAAATCACGGGTACATTGATGTTAAAATAAAAAATGTATCTTGGTCATTCAGGGTTTACTATTACAACCCTCTTCTATAGACATCTACGAGGTTCTAGGATTTCCTGCCTTTGGTGTAGTTTCCGTCAGATCTAGAATTACCTGTTTCGTAGTAATCGTACACATAGACGGAGGCGGTTTTCACATTCAGTACCCTGGTGCCCATCACAACATTGAATGAAAGTTGCATCGTTTCATTGGTTACCTACGGGAGAGACACAGAAGGAAAATAATCAACACATAACCACCATGCCGGCCACCCAACCCAAATGCATTGGGCCCGATCCCATTGTAGACATTGCCCCAACAAATTTAGCGCCACATAGTCAGATGAGGGGTGACTCTTGTGCAGCCCTGCCCCACAATGAATGGCTTTGTGCAGTTTATAAAATGGTCTGACAGTTCATGGGCAGATCCCTGCACCTTCTAGGGGAACCTATTTTATCCAGGGTAAAGTTGGTAAGAATGAACCTCAAGCACATGTGGAAGGTTCCCACTTCCGAAATATCCAGATTCTTCATCTCCCTCAGTGGCTCTATTTTTAGTCACATTGTTACCATGGCTTGGCTAATAGTCTAGCTCGGTGCTCAGAAATGTTGTCCTGGAGTTGTGGTTTTAGATATGACCACTATCAAGATGGCTGTCAGGGCCACGGGTGCCCCTTTGACCCATATCCCGAGTCCCAGGTGCACCCGTGTGCCTTACTCTGCCCCTGGAGCCTGCCTGCTAACTTACCTTTCCCGGCTCCAGAGGCGGCCTCCTTGCTCCCCGCAGTCCGGCACGTGCATTCCCGTCTCCTAGGGCTCTTTAAGATTTAAAGGGCCAACGCGCCGATAATTGTCACTGGCTGGCTGCCTTCCAAGATAAATTCCTGCCCCTTCCTGTTTCCCCTGCTGGATCTTTGTGCCTCATAGCTTAGAGAAAGCTTTCCTGATGCCCTGTGTGATTACCTGATTTCCTGTTGTGACCTCGATTCCGTTCTTGACCTCACCCTTGTGCTGCCCGTCCTGACCTTCCGCTACGTCCCCAACTCCGATTCTGTGATGCCTGTCCTGATCTAACGCTACGTCCCCGTTTCCTATGCTATGCTGCCTGTCTCACCCTTCTGCCTGTTCCAGACCACGAGTTTGCTTGATGAATCTGTACTACACCTTGGCTGCCACCACGGACAAAGTCACGCCTGTGAAACAACCTGGTGGTACCACGCTGCAGCAAGTCCAACCCTCCTTGCGGCAGGCTCTGATCCACTACCTCCGATCCTGACAATGGCGTTTGTAAATGCTTCCTAAAATCCAAAAACCTTGGAAATTGTCCCTAATGTGAACCCTTAGGGGATAGTTTTTGTAAAGATCAAATAATCTATTTGTCGATTTGGTACAAATCTATCGATTTAGAAATTTTTCGATATTGTCCAATTTGATTTAAAACATTGTAAACGTGAGAACAACCCAAGGCTGAGGGATCCGTTATAATATCCTTTGATTTCTATGGTTCAATTGATCATTTGCACCTCATTTATTTGGCTTCCGTTATTATTGTTGAAATGAAAATTAAAATTTTGTACTTGTAAATGTACCAATTTCTAGGACTACATTGGTTTGAACAGGCCTGAATTGAATCTTAGGAATCCGGCAAAGTTCAACAAATTAAATCGGATTCGGTAAGTTTGTAATTTTGATGAAAATGACATTTTCTAAGTGACTACTCACAGAGTTCAGATACAGGATCACGTGATTGTTATTGGTCTCACTGTAGGAAATCACATTTGCCTTGACCAACTGTAAGAAAATAAAAAAAAAGTAGGAAGATTTTTTTTTAAAAATTCCAGTATTTCAAGGAAAACTACCGGCACATGAAGCAAGAACTACTGTAAAAAAGAAACTGCCGTACAAATTACTCAGGGGCGGGACTATAGTGTGTGCAGGGGCTGTCATAACTCCGACAAGGTTACATATAGTATAAAAAGACATTGTACTTGGAATTACATGCCTGACAATTGCAACCTCTGAAACCCTTTGGCACCTACTATTGTGTAAATTACCATGAACATACAAGGGTGGTTGGTCATGGAGTAACCCTGTACTTTCACCAATCATTGGGAAGGACAAGTAGTCGTACATGTTAAAAACAAAATCCTCATCTTAATATTTAAAGGGGTTTTTGCACAAAGAAAAGTTAGGCCATATCCACATGCTGAGACCCCCAAAGATCACGAAAACTAGGGGTCCGTTTGATCCCTCGTTGATCCGTCAGACTAATGGAGCAGACGGCTGCGCATGATGGAGCTGATGGAGATGGGTAAGCGCGGTGCTCGGCAATTTCCGTTAGCTCCATAGAGATAAATGGAGCGAATGGTCATCCGCGGAAGTCTGCTCCATTAGTCTCACAGAGCCACGAGGTCCGACGGAGGTACATGGGACCCCATCGGACATCTACATATAGGATTGTAACCCGAGTGCACTTACACACTGCTGTTTGTCCTCTCTGGCAGTATCTGCTCTTCTTTTAGCTTCTTATGCCCTGGTTTTTACAAAAAAGGGATTTAGAAATTTTGCAATGAGTCTGAGGGACTGGAGCCCCTCTGGCTCATTTACATAATTTTTAAAGCCTTTTTTCTTAAAAGCAAGGGCATAAGAAGCTACAAAAAGAGTGGATTCTGCCAGAGGGGACACACATCAGTATGTAAGTGCACTTGGTTTACAATCCCTTATCCTAGTGGTAGACATAATTAACTAATCACTAGTCTCAGCAGTTAGGTGTCATAACCGGTGAGGCCAGTGATTGGCTGAGTGAAACAATTCAATGATCGATGTGTCATCATTTCCAGTCTGGCAAAAAATAGAAGCCCTTGGGACTGGACCCTGTACAAGTGAAACTGGAGGTCCTTTATAGGGTGAATAAGGCTTTTTTATGTTTCAAGGCTTCTTTGCTCCCAACTAAGTCCCTTTAAAGCAGGAGTTTTCAACATATTGGGGCAGATTTACTTACCCGGTCCATTTGCGATCCAGCGGCGCGTTCTCTGCGGTGAATTTGGGAACGACCAGGATTCACTAAGGTAGTTCCTCCGACGGCCACCAGGTGGCACTGCTGCGCTGAAGTTCCCCGAGGCCCGCTGGAATGCACTCAAGTTCACCGGCCTATTCCTAGTGAAGGTAAGTGCAAGTTCCGCAACAATTTTTTTTTAAAAATGCGGTGGTTTTTACAAATCCGTCGGGTTTTCGTTCGGCCACCCCCCCCCCGATTTCCGTCTCGTGCATGCCAGCAGAAATGTGCCACAATCCGATCGCATGCGCCAAAATCCCGGGGCAATTCAGGGGAAATTGGCGCAAATCGGAAATATTCGGATAACACGTTGGGAAAACGTGAATCGGGCCCTTGGTAAATGACCCCCATTCTTCGACTATGTGATTAGATGGAAATGCAACTAGGCCCAACGGTGGGCATTAATAGTAGAATATACCTCTTGGAGAGACCAATAATCTGCTTGGTATCCTGATAACATTGTAATATCAATGATGGCCATGCTGGTTTGTGGTCGAGTTCCTCTATAGCTGAAAGATAAGGAGAACATGTAGGAAATTAAGGTAAAACAACCCAAAATCCAGATATGGTGATGGGGATAGTTGTACCTGACAAGGATGTTGATATTAAAGGTATAAGCCACTCCATTTGTACAGCTGCTAGAAGAAGTCTGTACCTTCAGGAGGAAAGCGGAGTTCTGCTGAGGTACCGGGACATTGTACCTAATGGTGCTCTATATAGAACAAATGGAAAAAATAGTAAGAATAGTGAGTAATCATACAGGATGTAACTCAGGATCAGTACAGGATAAGTAATGTCATGTATGTACACAGTGACTGCACCAGCAGCAGAATAGTGAGTGCAGCTCTGGAGTATAATACAGGATGTAACTCAGGATCAGTACAGGATAAGTAATGCCATGTATGTACACAGTGACTGCACCAGCAGCAGAATAGTGAGTGCAGCTCTGGGGTATAATACAGGATGTAACTCAGGATCAGTACAGGATAAGTAATGCCATGTATGTACACAGTGACTGCACCAGCAGCAGAATAGTGAGTGCAGCTCTGGGGTATAATACAGGATGTAACTCAGGATCAGTACAGGATAAATAATGTCATGTATGTACACAGTGACTGCACCAGCAGCAGCATAGTGAGTGCAGCTCTGGGGTATAATACAGGATGTAACTCAGGATCAGTACAGGATAAGTAATGTCATGTATGTACACAGTGACTGCACCAGCAGCAGCATAGTGAGTGCAGCTCTGGAGGCGGTTACCTCGTTAGAGGAGGGTGTGTCTGTGTGTGGAGCTGCTGTGTGCTTGTGCTCCTGAGCTCCTGGAGATCCATCTATCCACCCAGGGCCTGCTCTCTCCTCTCCCAGCACTCCCGACTCCCGACTCCCAGGCTCCTTCTTCCCGGGCCAGGCCGGCGGGGGGCAGGAGAGGACAGCAACCGGCCAGCGCTATGCAGGACTCAGGGGTGAGACGTTCCACAAGGAGTCGCAGCAGTGTGACTCCTACTGCCCCTGAGTCCAATGTGAAGCAACACCCTAAGAAGCTGGATGTCCATGATGGTGCGGGTGAGAGCGGTCCTTCCGGGGCTGGAGCCATGAAGCGGAGTGCTCACAGAGGTAAGGCTGACCATGCGGGGGGAGGCTGGTCGGTGCAGGGACCCCAGGAGTCTTTGTCCACCTATGCCTCCCGGGTCCAGAGCCACCAGAGAACCGGGCCCTTTCCCGTTTTTTCATTTCCATTTTTCACTCCCCACCTTCAAAAATCTATAACTTTTTTATTTTTACACGTAAAAATCTATGTGATGGCTCATTTTTTGTGTAACAAATTGCACTTCATAGTGATTGCATTGAATATTCCATGCCATGTACTGGGAAGCGGGAAAAAAATTCCAAATGCAGTGAATATGGTGAAAAAACGTATTTGTGTCGTATTCTTGTGGGCTTGGATATTACGGCTTTCACTTCACGCCACAATTGACGCATCTAATTTATTCTTTGGGTCAGTACGATTACAGGGATACCAAATTTGTATAGGTTTTATAATGTTTTCATACATTTACAAAAATTAAAACCTCATGAACAAAATTTTTTTTTATTTTGCCGTCTTCTTGTGCTTATAACTTTTCCATACTTCGTTGTATGGAGATGAGGGTGGTATCATATTTTGCGGCTTTTTATGATGTTTTCAATGATATTATTTTTAGGACTGTACGACCTTTTGATCACTTTTTATAGAATTTTTTTTTTTTTTAAATGGCAAAAAAGTGCCAGTTTTGACTTTGGACGCGATTTTCCGTTACGGGGTTAAACGCAGTGAAAAACCGTTATTATATTTTGATAGATCGAGCATTTTTGGATGCGGCCATACCTAATGTGTTTATGATTTTTTACTGTTTATTTATATTTATATCAGTTCTAGGGAAAGGGGGGTGATTTGAATTTTTAGGTTTTTTTATTATAATTTTTTTTTTTTTACTTTTTTTTTTATTTTTATTTTTACTATTTTTCAGACTCCCTAGGGTACTTTAACCCTAGGTTGTCTGATCGATCCTACCATATACTGCCATACTACAGTATGGCAGTATATGGGGATTTTACTCCTCATACATTACAATGTGCTGATAGCACATTGTGACGAATGGGTTAACCCGAAGTAGCTTCGGGTCTTCGTGAGACCCGAAGCTACCATGGCGACGCCCATGCGCCGCGATCAGCAAGAAAACACCGGTGCCGGCACCAATCGCGGGTGTTACCGGTAAGCCTTTGCTGCAATATGCAGCAGAGACTTACCGGCTATGGAGAGGGCTCGGCCCGCGAGCCCTCTCCATGCATCGGAACGCGACCGTCGCCGTGAATACACGGCGGGCGGGCGCGAACCGGTTAAATGATGATAGATTTTCAGAAATGGCTGATAACAGAGAGCAAAGGCTGAAGGGGTTGCAGCCTGCAAGCCAGGTGGAGGAGGAGGATGATGATGATGATAACGAGCAGCAGTTTCCACCTGGCAGTCTGCAGGAAGATCAGCAGGCCTCGTGCAGTGGGCCCCCTGCAGGACAGCCAGCAATAACACCTCGCTCGGGGGAGGACAGTGACACCGGCAGCCAGGGAGGGGCGCTCATGGCAGAGATCCGGCTGCTCGAGTCCCCAGTGCACATGGAGAACTTTTCGTTTGGTGATGAGCTCCCAGAGGAAGCCGCTGTGGAGAGCAGACGGAGGAAGAGTAAGAAGACCAGGCCAAAGAAGCAAGAAGAGGTATGTTTCATCTTTACCCCCCTCCCTGTAAACCCCCCCGGGCAAAGCGCTGGGTCAGCTCACTGTGCAAGCCCTGCTACCCAAACCCCCCGAGTTCTGCTGTGGACCGGGTGCAAAGGTGCAGGGAGATTACAGGTGTGACATCTGATGTGGCGATGGGCTCCGTCTCTGTTTGTGGTAACAGTGGGGGAGCAGGGGAGGCATCGGCCGCAAGGCCGGACAGTCAGGGCGGCTCGGATGTGGCGATACCATCAAAATCCAGTGCTGCGTCCCCCGGTGGGAGGTGGGGATAGCCCGGCACTGGTGGCAGCTTCCGGTGCCTCGGTGCCTCTTCGTGCCTCGGCGCCTCTTCATGTTGTTGCCGCTGATCACCCAGTTGAGGGGCGGCGGCAGTGTGGAGGGGTCGGTGAGGCTGAAGGCTCCGGACCTCCCAAACAGAAAGTACTGTTTTTGTCGGTGTTGGGGATAGTGAGAATTCTGTGCAGACCGGAGATCAGCGGCGCCTCACACCGGCTAAAGAGCAGCGGCAATTGTTTCCAAGCCCCAGGAAAAGCAAAATAACATCTGCTACTGATGATGCGGAGGGCACAAGTGTGACAAGAGTTGTGGTCCCTTCTGGGCGATGCTCTGCTGGGGGACCCCCGTCCCTTGTGCCTGAAGATGCGGAGGTGGTCATGTCCCCTGATGTTGGTGCTGGTCCAGCCAGTGTGAATGATGTCAGTAAAGTTGTGGTGGATAATGTGAGTGGAGTGAGTGTTGCAGAACCGGTTATCGGGGTGAGTGATGGAGTGACTGGTGGTGCGGGTGGCATGGAGGTGGGTAGTGTTAATGTGGTGGGTGCAGGGGTTGGTCCGGTTGCTCCCCCAGTGGTGGCCCCTATTAAGAGCTATGCCAGTGTCGCTGCTGGGGGAAGTGGGGTTCCATCATCCTCGTCTCTGGGCTCTGGGGGCGGCTTTTTGCAACGGCGCCTCCTGCAGGCCTTAGAGAAGGGTGAATGGACGATCAATGTAGTGGGGCAGGAGGTTGATTTGTCGTTTTGGATAGAGAGGCACGGCCTGTCTGCCTTCCGAGAGCAAAGAGGCAGGGAGACACCATGGTCGCTCCCAACAACCGGGCCAGGGGCTAACCATAGGAATGTGGTCCGTCTTCGGTGGCGTGGCAGTGATGTGTGTCCCCCTCGGGCACGGGTAGTTGAGCTGCTGCTGAGGATGGACTTCAAGGCAGCTGACATGTTTGCCTTGATCCATCCCTATGGTACATCTGAGTTTGATGTCAGCTTTGTTCGGCCGGAGGGGCTTGAGCTCTTCTGGTCCAACTATGAGTTGAGATACAACGAGCCCGAGTGGCGGGACTTTGCTGTGCAAGCAGTGTCCCACCAGAGCGAACTCAAGAAAGTGACCGTTCTTACCCTTAATGAATCACTATCTTGCTTTGACATCATGACCTGGATGAATCGTTATGGAGAGGTAATGGGAGTACCCGAAAAAAATCGAGATGAGTATGGTATCTGGTCAGGGGCCTGGACCTTCATGGTGGGGAGGGATCGGATCCTGATCTTCTACCGGGGGCAGCCAAAAGCTGTGTCACAGGTGCAGTGACCCCACACATTTCAGCAGAAACTGCACTGTGCAGAAGTGTGCGTTGTGTGGGGGTGTCGGCCATCTCGCTGCATCCTGTACAGGGCAGATTAGGTGTAACCTGTGTGGTGATCTCGGTCACCCGTACAGTCGTTGTCCTCTTTCCTTTGCTAATGCAGGCTTTACCTCAGCGGATGAAAGCCATGAGGCTGAATCTGCTGGAGAGGGGAATAGCAGAGGCGGAGTAATGGAGGGGCCAGGGAAGAAAGACAGGAAAAAGACGCCTGCCCAGCTAAGGCGTCTAGAGAAGCGTCAACAGGAGAGAGAGCGGGGGGGAGTCTCGGGCTGCTGGGACAACCTCTGGCGCTGTCCTGGAGACCACACCTGTTGCTGAGGCCCCAGGGGTTGATGTACTGGATGAGTAGGTCAGGAGGATCGAGAGAGAGGAAGGTGCCACGTCCTGAGACTCCTCCCATTATGAGAGTATGGATGAGGATAATAGGGTGTGGCTAGAGGAAAAGTGTAAGCGTGGTGCCAAAAAGAAGAAAAAGGGTAAAAAGAAGGGAGGTGTAAGATCTTCTCCCTCCCTGACTAAGGTACCCAAGGAAGGTGCAACCAACCAGCGGCACCCACTCCGTTGACGTTGGCGTCCATTAATGTTGCCAGCATTAAGTCTGATGCGGCTAGATTTACGGCCTTTGATTTTCTCGGCCGCGTTGAAGCCGACATTTTATTTTTGCAGGAGACCAGGCTGCCAGATTTGGCAGCCGTGTTTAAAGCTAAGAGGGAATGGAGACATGGGCCTTCCTATTGGTCTCTTGCGGCCGAGCCGTATAGCGGAGTGGTGTTCCTTTTTACCTCACCGGTAGAATGCCGACGAGTTATTGAGTTAGAAATGGGGAGGTGCCTGATCCTGGATGTCCTCATGAAGGGACAAGAATTTCGCCTAATTAATATCTATGGTCCCCAGTCCAAGTGGGACAGGAAGTGTCTCTTTATGAGGATCAAGCCCTACCTTTTTACAAGTCGGCAGGTGGTCTTTGGAGGGGACTTCAATGCTGTCACGAGGTCCCAGGATAGGGGAGGTTCCAGAGACAAGCTGACTTATGATAGCGTCGCTCTTAATAGCATAGCTAGTGAGGATCGCCTGGTGTATGTCCACATACGGCACACCCCAGGCCACGCGGGATTCACCTATTATAGGGGTAGCTGCAGGTCTAGAATAGACAGGTTTTATTTAAAGGAGGAAGCCATTTCTTCACCAGTTTCTGTTGTTGAGGTGAAGTTCTCCGACCACTGTTTAATTTTGTTTTCTCTGAATGTTACAGAGACCCCCCGGATGGGAAGAGGCTACTGGTAGCTCAATCCTTTGAGGACTTTCTTCAGAGCCAGGTACCATTGCTGGGTCTTTGTAGCAGAAAGTCAGAGTGGTGGGAGATGCTCAAGAAAAGGGTGGCGAGATTCTTCCGCCAGCTCTCGAGCCTCAGGAGCCTGGACAGGTACCGCCTGTATCAGGGCCTGAGGAGGAAACTCGAGCATCTCGTCTCGACTGGAGGTAGTCGTGAGGACATCTCCAGAGTGAAATCTTACTTAAGAGGTGTCAGTACGATAGACTCGTATCTTTGGTTTTTGAGAGGGATTACGGGAAATACCGCTCGCCCACCCTTACAGAAACTGCAAGATGTCAGTGAATGGTAAAGTTGTCACGGGACTGGTTGACAGTACGGGATCCCTGAAAAGGTCCAGATCAGGGATTCTGGAGGTCGTCAGATCCTTCTACTCGCACCTCTTGGGCAGGAAGGATCTAGATCGGGATGTGATGTCGGCTTTCCTGGCTGAAACTGTCCCTGAGCCAGGAGTAGACCCTTCTCTTGATGTTTTGACAGATATGATCAGGGAAGAGGAAGTCAGCTTGGCGATTGAAGGGCTCGCCCTCAAGAAATCGCCAGGTCCGGATGGCTTAACATCTGAGTTTTATAAGACCTTTAAGGACGCTTTGGTTCCCCTCTTGACTGAGGTATTCAATGAGTGTCTTTCCTCGGGCGCTCTGCCGAAGTCAATGAGGAGGTCAGCCCTGATCATTCTGTCAAAGGGTAAGGACCGATCTCGTGTTGAGAACTGGCGTCCCATAGCGCTTCTCAATACAGACAGAAAGGTTTTGGGAAAGGTGCTGTTTAATCGGCTGGTGCAGTTTGCGCCCCGGCTCCTTTCGGGGACCCAGCACTGCTCTGTTCCAGGCCGCAGTACATTTAGTGCTGTGCTTTGTGTCCGGGAGGCAGTGGAGCAGGGCAGGGCTGGTAATTGGAAGGGGTACTTGCTGTCCTTGGATCAGGCAAAAGCGTTTTGATCGGGTTAACCACGAGTACCTCTGGTCTGTCCTTCTGAGGTATGGCCTGCCGGGCGGGTTTGTCAATTGGCTGAAAGTTTTGTACGCAGTGGCAGAGAGTTTCCCGCTTGTGAACGGTTGGATTGGCCGCTCTTTTGAGGTCGGGTCTGGTGTTCGCCAGGGTTGTCCTCTGAGCCCACTACTGTACGTGTTCGTGATCGACCCATTCCTTAGGAGGGTTGATCGTGGGCTGTTGGTGGGAGTCGGGATGGATCGGGCAGCACCGGAAGCCGCTCTTAGAGTGGTAGCGTATGCCGATGATGTCACCGTTTTCGTGTCCTCGGGAGGGGAAGCGCAATGGGTGATGTCAGAGGTTGACCGCTACTCAGAGGCTTCTGGGTCCAAGATCAACCGGGATAAGTGTGAGAGTCTCTGGCTGGGAGAGGGAGGTCCAGGCTTTGATCTCCCGGACACTCTTCCAGGGCCCCAGGACTCTGCCAAAGTTCTCGGCATCGAATTTGGCCAGGGGGATTACCCCATGCAAAACTGGGATGGCAGGCTTAAGATCGCCGCCCAGAAGGGGGACCAGTGGAAGGGTTGGTCTTTGACCCTCAGGGAAAGGGTTAATCTGATTAAAACTTACCTGCTCCCGTTGCTGATTTATCTGGGCAGTGTGTGCATGTTGCCAGAACCCCTCGGCTGTACAGTCTGTTCTTCCAGCTGTAATGGGGGAATAGGCTGAACCTAATCAAGAGGGAGGTTACTTACCGCACGAGGAGACAAGGAGGGTTGTGTATGGTCAACCCTGTGGTGTTCCTAGTGAATACCTTTCTTAAGATCAATGTAGCAAACATCTGGAAAGAGAGGGCTCCTCCGTGGGTATACTCCTGTAGGTGATGGTTTCGGCCTTTCTTCCAGGAATGGGAGACAGGAGGGCAAGTGAAGGATCTTCGCACGCCGCATGGGCATCTTCTGGCTTACGCTACCCCGGTTCTGAAGGGGATTCGCCAGTGGGGTCTGGGAATGTGGGAGATCAGGACCATGTTGAGGAAAATTCTTGACAAGAGGGTTCTGTTGACCCATTTCCGGAGGCCTCTGGCCCTCAGGGATTGCCCAAGTCAGGATCTGAGGGTGGGTTTGAGTTTGTTGAATTCCATCAGGATCCACTTGAAGTTTTGGGACGTGACTTGGCGCTGCTTCCATGGAAAGCTGTGTGTGAGGGACAATCTGAAGTGTAGGAGCTCTGAGGAAAGGGGCTGTCCCCGGGAGGAGTGCGGTGGCCTGCTGGAGAGCATGGACCACTTCCTGCTTCAGTGCCCCTTTAACACAGAGGTGTACAACCGGGTGGGCGCTTCCATCCATTGGCCCGGGTTGGCCGATCTCTCCTATGCGGAGTGGGCCTATGGACCATTCAGAGGCCTTGGTGGCCGGGACCGCTGCACGTTATTTCTAGTTAGCCTAGTGGTCAGGTACCACATGTGGAACGCACGGTGTTTAGTATCGACGCAGCGTAAAATCCTCCCGGTGGATGAGGTGGTTAGGAACATTCTGGGTGACCTGGTGAAGGTGCGCTCTCTGGAGTATGAGAGGCTGGGCACGGGGAGGGCCTCTCTCCTTTGGAGGGGGTTCTCCTTTAGTGTCCCTTAGTCTGTCATCTCCGCTCCTGGTGATGGGCTGATGCTGCACAGTAGATTTTTGTTTTGTGTTCTGAGCATGTAGTGATGTAGGGCTTGCAGGCACCAAACCTGGGCTTTATGTGGTTTTGATTTGTTATATGTTGATATGTTTAATGTGTTTGTATCTTGTGTATTTAGTTATATGTAGGTATAGTTCTTGTAGGTTGGTTGGTTTTGGGGTGTTGGTGTTAGTTTGGGAGGGCGGTGGACGGGATTTGGACTATACGATCCTGGGCACTGGTCTGGACTATATAACGCGAACTTTGGACGTTACACCAGTGTCTGGGTGGGAGGGTGATGGGCGTGGGATTTAGTTAGTTATATTTAATGTTATTTCTGTTTGTGTCTTTTTCTGCTTAGTATTGTTTAGTTATCTATATCATTAAAAAAAAAATTTAGGTGGTGGGACTGGGTGAAGGTTTTGTCTGTTTTCATGCTGTGTGTGTGGTGTGTGTGTGGCTGGGCCAGGAGGATTTGTAAGTTTATTTTCGTTTATATTTGTTCTTTTGTAATTCTTTTGCCAGAAGTTATGGCTTCATTTATGTTTATTATTGTTATGTATTGTTATGTTTTTCACTTTTATATAAAAAAAGATCTACAAGATGTAACCTAGGATTAGTGCAGGGATACTGGTTTCCTCACATTACCTGTACTAGACAGCAGCCAGTCCCAGTGACAGTCACACTGTAGTCACCAGGAACGCTAAGTGATCGTTTCTGGACTAGGAGTCTGTTGTCCTTATTCAGAGTTATCTGAAATGTCTGCATGTCCTGCCCAGTCACCTGTATATTGTGCTGAGCATTGGCCATAAAGACTAATTTGGCAAAGGCAGAAAGAGCCTGAAGAGCCATTACAGTGTCCTGGAAGAGAAAAAGATCCTTTAGATTTGTACGATAGATAGATAGATAGATAGATAGGTAGATAGATAGGAGATAGATAGATAGATAGATAGATAGATGATACATAGATATTACTTTTTACCTGGGTGGATCGAAATCCTCCGTAGGAATTTTGTTGTCTGATCAGCCAGACCGAGATCTGTGACATGTACGACAGCTCAGCTTGATCAATATTCATGCCCTTCGCAAGGCTAAGTAATATGTAAGCAGTGATTTCCACATCCGCAGGAGAATATAGATGGCTGAAACCTTCAACTGGTCCTGGTTTGCCTTCACGTTCCCAATGGGTTGTCCCTCCTTACAGCGAAAAAGATTTTTGTGTCAATTGGTTGAGTTGTGATTAGGCCTAAGGGCTTTATCCGAGTGACCCAATCAGTTTTCAACCTTTAACCTCAACTTCAATCTCTCTCAAAATCTTTACCATCTCGCAGAGTAGACCTGATACCCATGACAGCTGTTGGGTCAGGAGATGTGAGCTACCAGGGGTCTGGTATAAAATAGTCCTGGGAAGACCAAAGTCAAGGCTGGTGAAAGGTACGAGCTGTAAGTTTGGACAGGCAACTACAGGTCAGGTCAGGCCGGAGTCATCACCAAGAATCAATGGTCAGAGTCACACACCAAAGCCTGAGTCTGGACCACAAAGGTTTCTTATATAACTGGCTGTCTATTTGGATTGACGTCTTAATCTGTATGTGTCAATCTCCCCATAGGACTCGGGCAGCGTCATGGTGGCCTCAATCAGAACTCACAGCCATGTGAAAAAAATCTTTTTAGTTTTTACTGATTTTTATGATACACAACGTGTAAATGTCAGCTCACCTGCCGAGATGGCCTTGGATTTTACCAACTTGAGAAGACTACTCCTCCTGTGCCAATCGCCAGAGAGAGTAAACGCATAGAGCATGAGGACCCGGTTGTACAAACTTTGGTCGGTCTTGAAGGCATTCCGCAGACAGGCCATGGTACCATCTAATAAAGTCCTCTGAGGAGCATACAAGATTTTAGAAGGTATTTTTATACAAAAAGACACATTTGAGCTCCACCATCGGAACTCGCTGATGGGTCTGGTAGTGAGTCTTCTCGAGAAGAAACCGGCTACACAAAGACAAAGCTAAGCTAAACCTTTATACACGTCTTACTCGTCTTATCTTCCAAAAGGTCTAGACTAGATTTCTCCGGAATTATTTAAAGGGATCTTTCAGCAGATGTGACCATGAAATTGAAGCCAATGTTAGGTACTGTCCCTGGAGATCTTGAGTAAAAATGTATTAGTCGCAAGAATTTGGCCCTCAATTCTTTTAGAAACTTTAACGCTTTTATTTCAGTATCAATTAAAGCAAGATAGGTTCCATAGGTTTGTTCTTAAGTTGAATTTGTATGTAAGTTGGAACTGTATATTTTTTAAATTGTAGCTGCAGACAAAAATTTTTTTTTGCCCCAGTGACAATTGGAGTTTCAAAATTTTTTGCTGCAATGAGACCAAAGATTATCCATAAAGCTTCATTACAGACACCTTACAGCTGATCATTGTAGTCTTGGACTATAGTAACATCCAGAGAGCTTCACCAGAGGTCACAGAGGGCAGAGGGGTCCGTCTGTAACTAGGGATCATCTGTAAGTCGGTGTCCTTAAGTAGGGGACCGCCTGTATTGACATACCAAGATAGTAGTTTCTCCAAGTGCAATGGGGGCTTGTCGACAGTGTGGCAGCACTTGGAGATGTTACACTCATGGAATACGTGGAATGAATGGTTTTCTATAAGTAAATAATAATAACATTGACCCATTTTTCTCCAAACATTGTAGAGAAAGCTCATCCCAACCCGATAAGAACACTGGGTTTGATATCTAATATTTAGAAGGTTTAAAGGCTTGAATAATGATCCGCTTATTTTTCTATATTGTAACTAATACAATGTCAGGGTCTAGTACCTCAGGGGTGGAGCATAGTACAAGGATGTTATTAGGCTCCACCCCAACCATAACACACTTTTTTTTACTTTGTTATTGTCAATTAAAAAGAAAAAATAAGTAAAGCGTCTACATTACCCCCAGACTGTAATTGGACTCCAGTAGAGCGATGGCTAGGTAGGCCGTGTAGATGAGATCATTGTCCTCTCCTTCTTTCTGTGTAATATATAGAAAAAACAAGACAATGTCTTATGATGAGTTGTCACTGCTGAAGCTGGGCGATACTTGGCTCAATAATTTGATTATATAGAGGGACCACTATTATTGTGCACGACTTTGCCATCAATGAAAGTAGGTGTCCTGTATTTGTTACCCTCCTCACCCCTATAGATTTGGGCCACCTCTTCATCCACTATAGAAAGGAAACTGCAGACAATTACAATATAAGCACTGGGAATTGTGGTTGTGTGTCCCATGGGCCCCATACTGGTCCAAGGTCCTGTGTAGGCCTTTGCCTATTTGCTGGTTTGTAGATTCAGTACGAATCAGGAATTCCTCAGGCACAGAAAGGAATCAAAATCTTTTCTGATTCGCTTTTGGACAAATCTTTCATGAATGTTTCTTAAAATTTATCCCAGAGCTTAGGGAGAAGGGAACATAAAAAATTGATGATGAACAAGGTGAAACTCCAAAATTCTGAATTAATTAATAATAATTCTTTATGTATATAGAGCACACAGATTACGCAGTGCTACACAGTGTGCTAAATCATTCCCTGTCCCCATGGAGCTCACAATCTAATAAACCTACTAGCATGTTTTGGAGTGTGGGAGGAAACCGGAGGTCTCGGAGGAAACCCATGCAAACACAGAGAGAACAGACAAACTCTTAGTAGATGTTGACCTGGATGGGACTTGAACCCAGGACCCCAGCGCTGCAAGGCTGTAGTGGTAACCACTGAGTCACCGTGCTGCCCACACATTTTAGTGGACTAGAGCGGGTTATACAGGTAAATTGCAACATCTGTTTGGACCAATTCAATTCGAACCCAATATAAATCTTTAAAAAAATTCAACTATGCTCCCATGATCTTGTCCTGTAAAGTAAATGAGCCAAGTCACCTGGTTCTATACATTTGGTACCGTCTCTCACCCTTGTCAATATGTGGTTGGCAGCAGCTCTGAAGCAGCCGCTCTCTAGTTTCTGAGAATTTGCCAGCCAGAGGAGCGTTTGCTGTTGAATGTTGGCGTCAATGTAAATGTATTTCTTGCATCTTTCGAAAGTCTTGAAAACGTAAGCCGTCAGCCTGCAACACGGGAAACATCATTTGATGACCTGTTTGTTTTTATCCTTTATGTATTTTTTAGGTTTCAGTGATTTGAGGAAGGTCCCTGTGTATGGAGGACTCTGCATATTCGAAGTCTTGGGACCCTTTGTGGAAGCTCCATGGGACTCAAAATTCTCAAATCTTTAACATGTCTCTATTATATGACATCATCAATATTCTATCATCTAGCGAAAACCTTACAATCTGTTAATACTCTGGGGCTCATTTACTAAGGGTCCGAATCGCGCACTTTTGTCGGGTTTCCCGACGAGTTCCAATTTGCCCTAAATTGCCCCGGGATTTTGGCGCGCGCGATCGGATTTTGCGCCGGCTTTCACGTGACAGAAATCGGGGGGCGTGGCCGTCGGACAACCCGATGGATTCAGAAAAAACGCGGAATGTATAAAAAAAGAATTGTGTCTCAAGATCAGCAATCACATGCACCGGGACGACGAAGGTGAACTCCGGCGGACCTCAGTGCAGCAGCGACACCTGGTGGATATCGGGTGCACGACCTTAGTGAATTGTGCTGGACCCGAATCAGCGTCGGAGAACGTGCCGCGGGATCGCAACTGGGCCGGGTAAGTAAATGAGCCCCTCTGTGTCCTCCGATGCACATGGCACTCACCATGAATTCTCATGAATATTCGAATCTCCAAATAAGCTGTAGGCCCCTGACCACACCTTGAATCTGAGCTGCCGGTAATAACCTAAAAAAAGATAAAAATTATCAGCTTACGAAGTTGACTCTTTATCACATTTCACCTAAAATCCACACAAACTATGCCCCAATGATTTCATGAAAAATCCATGAAGTTCTCTGCACAGTTAGAGATTTCTCAGATGTCCAAACCCCCACAGACCAGCAGCTCATACAGTGTATGGCACATAAAGCAGACAGCTCCATTTTCTCTGTAGTGGTTGAAACTTGCACTTAGAGCCTATTCAAATGAATTGAATCAGATCAGCAGTACCCGGGTTTGACCACTAGAGGATCGGGCTGTCTGCATCCTTTTTGCATTTCTTATTTATCAGCTTCTGAATATGAATGATATTTGGAGGTGTTGACTTTATGGTCCCCCACCAATCTGAAAGTGTGGACTTTTGGCAGAACATTACAGGGCTGCTCGAATGAAGACCCCAGAATAAAGAGGATGACTTGAGGGCTATCAGTCTCGTACTGCACATTTTTACCCGTGTTCATGTACTGGATCGCTCTCTGGAGAATCTCGTCTGTGAGTTGTCCTGTGACATTGAGATAGTCTAGAAGATCGGGAATGGGAGCCATTCGCGCAAGGTTCTGTTCTCCGCAACCATATGGCATCTGCAGCAGGTTCTGAAGGTTTTGCAGGGGGAGACCAATGATATCTCCTAATGGAAGATAATAATGGGTTAAAAGGAAGGAATCTCCTGAGTAAAGATGATCAGACCCATATTTTCGGAATTTGGGTTTGGCCGTGTGACTCGGATGTAATGCCGGATTGACGGCGAAACGGCCAAACTGGCAAATTAACACCCCTTGCTACTATTAATGGCCATCATTGAGCAAGGGTATATATATGCGACTCGGACGTAATCATTGCTATGGCTAGTAGTAAGGGGCAACAATTTACCGGTTGGTTATTCGGCCACTAATATATGACAATACGTCTGGGTCATACGGCCAAACAACAAACAAGAACCACAGGTCTGAAATATTGTGAACGGAGTCCTCTTATATGCCAGAGTAGCATCCCATTGTGGAAAATGTATTTTCACTAATGGCTATGGTGGAGCACCAATGGCTATAAGTCTCCACATGCCTGCAAGGTGGCCTTAATTGGCAAAGTATCTGTAAGGAGAAATCTTACTTCTAAAGAGTAGCACAAATACCTCTGCATCCATTTTATCTAAGCCGTTATAAGGCACACGATCGCTGCCACCAACCAGTGGGTAATAGGAGGTGAAACATTCATGTGACCATTCTACCTCAATGAGGCCATTGACTGACTGCAGCAGTCATGACCACTGATACATCTGTCCCAGCAACATGAGTCCACATGTGCCCCAAGAAGGACACCATGGAAAGATGGAGCCAGAGACAGGGCTGTATCATTTTGTAGTCCCCCTTAAAGAGGTTGGTTACCCTTTTATATACGTTGCCCATGTGCTTTTACTGCCCTGTGGATAATCCCCAAATGTTCAACCAGTAAATCAACATTCTTGTTATTTACTTTTGTGCTGTGTGCAGAATCTCCATGGTTCTCTGCTTACATCTCTGAGCTCTGATGTATAGGAGAAGCTGTAGTGGGAGATTATGACTCATCCTGCTCCCTCCCCCTTTTCTAGTCTCTGTCAGTAAGGGCGGACAGTGAAAAGAGACACACAATGGATGACGCCATGAGGGCGGCCTAGAGCAGTGACAGAGGAAGCCGTGTATATGCAGAGGGCAGAATGGTGAGAACAGGGTAAGGATGATGTTTTAAAGAGGCAAAGACAGATTTATTGAAAAGCGGCCAACCCCTTTAACATGACTTCCTACAAATGATTGTACAACCAATGAGTTTCCAAATGTATGATGTTTTTATTGTAAATTCTGGTGTCAGATCCTATAAGGTGCCGTGTAAATATCAGACAGTGTGTGAAGATGAACACTTACTTCTGCCATTACATATGCATAGAAATGTATAATACACCAAAAATCATCAGACTGTGGCGTCTTGCCTGCGGGAACTCACCGATAACTGTAAGAAACCCTGAGGCCGAACCAGGTACCACGTTCTGTGGCTGAATCAATTTAATCGTCAACGAAAGAGTTGAAGGTGTCTTCCCTATAAACAAAAAGTCACCAAAAAATGTAGAGAAAAGTATAGTTCTACAATAGAGATGAGCGAGCACTAAAATGCTCGGGTGCTCGTTATTCGAGACGAACTTTTCCAGATGCTCGAGTGCTCGTCTTGAATAACGAGCCCCATTGAAGTCAATGGGAGACTCGAGCATTTTTCAAGGGGACCATGGTTCGGGAATAAAATGTGTTATTTAATTGAAAAAGAATGTCTTCTGGTAAGTGATCAGATGTATGCAAACATCTGCAATCTATTCTTCACTGCTCCGCGCGTATATTATCTCCCGACAAGTTAGCAGATGTGAAGAACAGTGAAGAATAGAATAAAAACAGTGAACACAGGATCATTTAAGTGAAAAACGCAGTGAAAAACACAGTGAAGAATAGATTACAGATGTTCGGCACATCTGCTTACTTGTCGGGGTGATACGCTGTCCCGGGATCCGCTCCTCTTCTTCCACTGAAGTCTCCCCGTGCTGCCCGATGTCTCCCCCGTGCTGCCCGATGTCTCCCCGTGCTGCCCGATGTCTCCCCCGTGCTGCCCGATGTCTCCCCCGTGCTGCCCGATGTCTCCCCGTGCTGCCCGATGTCTCCCCGTGCTGCCCGATGTCTCCCCCGCGCTGCCCGATGTCTCCCCCGCGCTGCCCGATGTCTCCCCGCGCTGCCCGATGTCTCCCTCGTGCTGCCCGATGTCTCCCCCGTGCTGCCCGATGTCTCCCCGCGCTGCCCGATGTCTCCCCCGTGCTGCCCGATGTCTCCCCGTGCTGCCCGATGTCTCCCCCGTGCTGCCCGATGTCTCCCCCCGTGCTGCCCGATGTCTCCCCGTGCTGCTTGATGTCTCCCTGCTGCTTGATGTCTCCCTGCTGCCGTTCCGCGCGTATCTCCCAACAAGTAAGCAGATGTGCCGAACATCTGCAATCTATTCTTCACTGTCTTTTTCACTTAAATGATCCTGTGTTCACTGTTTTTATTCTATTCTTCATTGTTCTTCACTGTGTTTTTTTAATTAAATGCTCGATCTCGAGCAGGGGAAATACTCGTCCGAGCAACGAGCCGTTTCGAGTACCTTAATACTCGAACGAGCATCAAGCTCGGACGAGTATACTCGCTCATCTCTATTCTACAACAATAAGCAAACTTTTAGTGGATGAGGAATCAAATTGACCATTGTTCACCCCAAATCATGCTATTAAATAATGCAACCTGTCCTGCAAAATACAAACCCTCCTAAAGTTACATTGATGTAAAAACAATAAAAAATAAATCAGGGATTTAGGAAATATCAACACTGAAAAATGCACAAAAAAATCACCTCGTTCGATAGGGATGAAACAGCATGAAGAGGTTAAAGAACTTTCTATACTGAAACTCATTGTGGTCCTGAAAACTGTAGAAAGGACCCTGAGTGGTAACAGTTGCACTAGAGGAAGAGCCCCTGTACCAGAGCGCTAATTATTGCAGGAGATAATGGGGCACATTCACTTACCCATCCCGTCGCGATCCCCGAGGTGCGTTGTCCGACGAGGATTCGGAGCTGCCGCGATTAACTAAGATCGCGTGCCCAATTTCCTGCATGTGTCGCTTCCCCGCTCAGGTCCCCGGAGTTCACCTTCTTCTTCCCGATGCATGTAAGTGCTTGATCTTGAGACATCATTTTGAATGTTAAATCCCGCACTTAGTCCGATTCAGACGGATTGTCCGACGGCCACGACCCCCGATTTGTGTCGCATGAAAGTCGGCGCGATTGCACCAATATCCGATTGCGTGCGCCAAAAACCCAAGTTAAATGCGCCGCAAAACGGAAAAAGTTGGGAAACCGGACCAAAATGCGGTCCGCAAAACCCTAAGTAAATGTGCCCCACAATGTCATGTTACTTTTGAGATGTCGTTTATTACCCTGGAAACAGATGAGGTTACTAGATGTCTCTTCTTTCTTTATCCCCTCCGCCTAGAGAAGAAGAAATATTACAAGTCAAAAAGTAGGAAAGTAAAGCAAAAACAGATAATAGATACAATGACGATAATGCACTATGCAAATAAGATCGCGCGCCCGATATCCTGCATGTGTCGCTTCCCCGCTCAGGTCCAACAGAGTTCACCATCTTCTTCCTGGTGCATGTGAGTGCTTGGGCGACACAATCCCCAATTAAATACTTGTCACAGTGGCGCAAATCCCAAAAACGTTGGAAAATCTGACGAAGGTGCGGCCACGGGACCTTAGTAAATATGCCCCATTATGTTGCATTCTGTATTGGAGTATGTTGTGGGTATGCTCATAGACTTTTGTCTTCTATGGGGACATGTTGTGGGTATGCTCACAATCTACTATCTTCTCTGCTGGGAAAAAGTGTTTTGTGGGCATGCCCTTACTCCATCATCTTTCATGAACTCACTCTGTGGTCCTCTAGGGGAAAGTGTTGTGGGTATGCTCGTACTCTATTGCTTTCTATTAGAGTGTTCCGGGGGCATGCTATCACTTGTGGGCGTGCTTTGTGACATGTTTTAGGCTACTAGGTTTATGTCCTTTAATAGTTCATCCGCTTTTTTAAATCTTCCTTTTGTTTGAGGAGACATAAGCCTATGGCTACACATCCATGATCCTCTGATGGTTATGTGTGCCCTGTTGCTGGATGGACTATTAGCAGTGATCGGAGTGTATGTGTGAATGTGATCGGTGGTCCAAATTTTGTGTTTTATGACAATACTATACATCACCTCCACAATAACGCTTTGGATCACAGTATCTTTACGGGGAGGCTGGGAGGCGTCGTTACGTCCATCACATGTTTTACCAATGAAAGTAGTCTGAGCGGACACAGTGAAGTTAAGGACTCCTAAAAAGGAAGCAAAATACTCATTAAATTGGATTTATTGTATTCTATAAGAAATAAGAATAAAGAATTAGAAGCCACTTGGTTTTGATATGACATAAATTGTGGCTCGGTACCTAAAAATGATATATACACTGCTGCAACAACATTTGTATTGGTCGAATGCATCTACCCAGCCCCAGCACAGAGTAATATGATCCCATTGCTACAAAATAGAAGACACCCCACTATATAGTTTGATCCTACAGTTAGAGATACATTGGTTTTGGGTCCGATTTGTCCAATTCATTTGTCTATACTAAGAATAGAATATTTAGATCAAAATCAACATGTGCCCAAATGGCCTTGAAAATAAATACATGATCCACTAAAGTGTCTTTGACCATATTCTGGTCCAAAACATTGCTAAAGATTTCATGTGTATGCCTATGGATGTCAATGCTTAGTAACAATTGGCTCCCAGTCCATGACCCCCACCTTCACATGGACTGAACCAGGGGGTTGACTGCTGTGACTAGTGTTTTTATGAACCCTAACCACAAAGTTTGGGTCTCTGTCAAACTTTGTGTTCAGGTCCCTTTGGGGTTGGGGTTCGGACTCACTTGGTAAAGTCCTGTGCAGCTTTTAACGTTAATTTGAAGATGTTTGAAGAGGGCTCCCGGGCTGAGTCCGGTCGATACAACCAGCGGTAAAACTGATTGTGGGTGTGTTAACCCTTAAATGGGGCCGGAACATGCAAGTTTCCCTTTTCCCAAGGATCATTGCTCTCCAAGCTATGACATTGGCTTTGCCATGTAAAAGGGAATACCCGCAAGCAACAATCACGGGTGTTACCGATGGTTTGGGGAACCCAAATTAAAATTTGGTTCAAGGTTCCGCCGGACTCGACAAACCCAAAAGGATCTGCTCATCCCTAACTGTGACTGAAATGCTGATCACTGAGCCATTAATGCAGGTCAAATTAGGTCTCAGATACGGTGACCTCCTGTTATCTGCCTGGTGTCTGCTACTTCCCTGATTCGTGCATCAGGGATGTATACAGCAGGGAATTTAATTTGAGACAAATTACACCGATTCTTTTGTGTTGTATTTGAAGCAATTAGAACTGGTTGCAAAAGTCTACACACCCTCCAGGGGGATAGCACACATTGCATTTAATGAAAAGCATGAAACATTCCTACCTATTGAATTGGCATTTATGTTCCAGGTATAGGAGGCTCGCTGTCCCTTGCAGATGCAGGCATCCTGTTTGCCTTCTTGGGGCACGGCTGTAAAGCTTCTAGACTTTGATAAACTTACTTGTACCTGAACAATGAAAACATGATATATAAAAAATTAACAAATAGATCAACTTTCAACCCCATCAAATGAAACAATGGACTGAAAAATCCAAACATTCCCATAGTTTCAACCAAGGTTCAAAGAGCTTGGCCTACTGCTGCCACTAGAGGGAGCTTAGGAGCCTACTGCATACTGTTTGTAGAGCAGAGTATGGGGTTATTGTATAAGCTGCAGGCAGAGACCTTTAATCAGAGTATTTGAAGCCCTATATCAGAAAAAAATGAGCTCCGCCATTATAAAATATTCTATAGTATTTAATAATGACCCAACAAATTCCACTCCAGATTCCTGGATTCTCTTACCTTCACACATTGATCCAGGTAGTTGGACACAAAGGCGCCCAGGACAAGTGTTTCTCCTCTAACAAATGAATACGGCAGAGACATCTCTACGAAGAACGGGAGGAAAGTGGTGAATTCGGATGGATTATTCGTCATGCCGAATCCATCTTTTTCCGATGTGCAGATCATGGAGCCTATCCACTCAGTAATGGTATCTGGAACCTTCTGGGATATTTTGCATTGACCTTTGGAACTGGAGAACATGAAGAGAGCAACTATGTTACAGGAACAAAGATGCAACTGTGATATTCTAAGAGGCCATCAATCTCCGACATCCAGGTCTTCTTATAGCCACAACAAAATCTGCGGCACTTTGGCTGGAGCACCACATCCCTTCATTTAGCAGGTTCCGAAAATCTGATCCTCATGAACCATATATTGATGGACTGTCATAAGGACAAGCCATCATCAATTACACTCCCTGAAAAAATTAGATGAACTTTTACCACCCACAACAAACTCCACTGATTCCAGCACAGTTGTAATTTTCTCACCAATCCCAAGCAGTCAGCCATCTTTATTCTACAGCCAATATACTCATTAGATTCTCTAGTGCCAAGTGGACAACAGATCAGTCTTTACAAGCTTTTACTCATTGGACAATCTCTCAGTGGACACATCTCTACAGAAGAACATTGGATAATAAGCTGGTAGGTGGGGCACCCACCAGACTCGAGAATAGACCTCCACCAAGCATGAGAATGGGTTCCCATTTCTCCTAATCGATGGAGCCAAAGGTCGAGCAAGTATTTGAACGCAGCACCCATCTATCTCCACCGCTCTTATCCATCGTCTATGAGAGGGCCGGAGATAGCCGAGGGTTTCGATTGGTTGTTTCCAGCACTACCTTAGACAATAAATAGAACCTACCACTCCGTTCATTAGAAGGCAAGGAAATCCCATTCTTTTGATCTTAAAGGAAATCTACCATCAGGGTCATGGATTATAAACCAAATACGCTTACATGCCGGTGTGTGCCCCCTTTATTAGGATCTGCTCTTCTTTTAACTTTTTAAGCCCGCGATTTTTAAGAAAATATGTTTCAAGAACTATGCAAATGAGCCTGAGGGACTCCGGGCTCCATTAACTTCAATGAAGTGTAGAGCCCCTCAGGCTCATTTTGAAGCCTTTTTGTAAAAACAAAGGCATAAAAAGCTTAAAGAAGAGAAGATCCTGACAAAGAGGGCACATTCCAGCATGTAAGTGTACTTGGTTTATAATCCATAATCCTGATGGCAGATGTCCTTTAAGGGATCCCAGTCTTTAGATCCTAGGTAGGTGTCCTCTACTGCATGGCAATAAAACTTTGTTCAATTCCTTTTAAACAAATCAGAGCACAGAGCCTTGTCTACTTACTCAGCAGTCACCATTGTCCACACCCACGTGTCCGAAAAGTTTCTTCTAACGGTTTCAATTGCTTCAGCTCCTGCTCTATTGTCACCTTCCCTTGGTGGGGCATTTGCTTCTGCCATTTGCTTTGCAAATTTGACTTCAAAACGAAAAGTTGTATAAAACAAAAAATCTGAATATCAGCAATTATATTGGAAAATTAGGGTATAATTTACTGAAAAGATTGACTCATTTTGGAAATACATTGTAAAATATTTCCTATACTGTTGCCTTATTATGCAGCCGAGAGCTCAATTCATAATTCTTTAGGTTTCTGTAGGAAACAGCCAACAGGTTTCTACGTTGGGGTCTTAAGTTGGGACTTTTTGCAGGTCGTCTGTCACTATGGTGCATCTGGTTATGGCTGTGGCCAAATGTAATGCCAAACATCTATGGACTAATATCATCATGGAGGAAGATTAATGAATTAATGGAAAACACAACAGTTTTTTACCTTTTGGATAAAGGGCTGGTTTTTCTTGTCCACACACTTCAGGCTTTCTCACTCTTACATCTGTCCCCACGATTAAACCCATATTCTAGATAGAGATCGGCCAGAATTTGAGAAGGGATTAAAGAAGACATGTTACAATATTTCTTAAAGGGTTTTTTTTCTAAATTCTTACCCGTTCCTGGCAAGTTCCCCAAGGTGCATTCCCCGACGAGAATGCACAGCTGCCGCGATTCACTAAGATTGTGCGCCCAATATCCTACATGTATCGCTTCCCCGCTCAGGCCCGCCAGATTTCACCTTCTTCTTCCCGGTGCATGTAAGTGCTTCGGCTTGCGATACAAATTTAAATATTAAATCCCGCGCTCAGTCCAAATCAGTCTGCTCGACCGACGGCCCGACCTCCCTCCCCCCCACGATTTGTGTTGCATGAAAGCCGGCGATGCGCCAAAGTCCGATCGCGTGCACCAAAATCCCCAGTTAAATCGGAAATCGTCAGAATATCCGACGATAGTGCGGTCCTCGGACCCTTGGTAAATGAGCCCCAATGTCTTATACTAGGAGGTTTCACCAATTCGGTCCCCACTGCTTTATGTACAAGGATCTGGATTTGTTACTTTGAGGACACAAGGTCACTGCCCTTAGGAGGTTCTGGAGTAGGTGACAGTTGGCCCACATGGGATAGATAACACTGGTCGAAGCCCCAGGGGTCAGGAAGAGACAGTCAAGGACAGTCCATAATAAGGGCAGGAAACAGACAGAATCCAAGGAATAATCCAGGACAAGTAGGTACAGATCAAGGTTAAAGGAAATGGGAATGGAAAACAGAATTGTAATTGTAATTCACAAGAATTTAAATCTTAGGACACAAAGGAAGAAACATCTGATACCAGACCTTGGCAGGGAACAGGGGCAGCAAGATGTACCTGGCTGTGCCCATCAGAGAATGGGCTGCCATCGTAACGGTGACCCATTTTGCCATCCACTGGAATCGATAGATGTGACCCACATAGTATAGTCTAGACTATCCTTAGCTGTCCTACTGCTCTCTGCACTGGACAGTGGTACCCACCTTGAGGTTCTGGTAGGTGTCTCCTTCAGAATAACTACTCACAGGAACATAATAATTTCCAGAATAAAATATCTGTTTTCGGGGATCCTCACAGGGGGGCGCTGGCTCCTCGAGATTGATTTCTTCAACAGTATATCCTGAGAACCAATCCTGCAGGGAGTTATATACCTGATGGCAAAATGGGAAACAGAGAAGGGTGTGAGGCTAAGGAAAGAGGCAAAGGTTAAGAAACCAGGGCTTATAGGACGGCTGTATGTGAGGTGTGCCATGATATTTCCATTGTCCACTGGATCCAAAAGGCCAAAAAGTCAAAGAAATATGCCACTGATTACTTCTATTTCAGTAAGTGAGATAATTCTACATGTCTAATATATTGCTGTAGACTTACTCCTTCTGCAGTTAGTCCATTGTCTGGATGGAGAAGAATTAGACTTGAGTCAATCACTTTAACTGCACACAAAGATCCTGGAGATGCTGATATCTGTAGGTCCACATCAGAGGCTGGAAGTCCAATTCTTTTAGCGAAATCAAGTGATACCTAAAAATGAATACAGGAACTCATATAAATAGTACATTATTCATATGTACTGCAAAACTACTTTATGGTTTGGAAGGGGGCAACCTTCATTGTCCTCATTCACGGGACGAGAAACTCTACTTTTTAGATTCTCCTTATGATCATTCGTAAAGGTTGAAACACAGCTGACGTTGACCCATTGGGGCACACTTACTAAGGGTCCGTTGGACGCATTTTTGTTGGGTTTCCTGACTATTTCCGTTTTGCGCCGAATTACCCCGGGATTTTGGCGCATGTGATTGGACTTTGGCGCATCGGCACCGGCTTGCACGCGACAGAAATCGGGGGGCAGGCCGTCGGACAACCACAAGCACCAGGAAGAAGAAGGTGAACTCCGGTGGACCTCGGCGCAGAAGCGACGTATACACAAACTCGAGCGCACAAGCTTAGTGAATCGTGGCAGACCCGAATCCTCGTAGGACAATGCACCACGGGATCGCGACAGGACCAGGTAAGTAAATCTGCCCCATTGTGTTTGACTTTCTCCTAAGAATCTCCTAAGTTTCTTTGGAAATCCTACTTTAGACCACATACAGTGTATAAGGATCTGGACTTTGTATCAGGGAACCAATGGATTACACCCAATTGGTGTAATCCTGATGTTGACGTCAACTCACCCTGCTTAGCCAGCAGAAACCACAAAGAAATGACAGGAACTTGTCAAGGTTTGGGCCAAGGTCAGGACAACTAATGTTTTTTTAAATAAAAAATCAGCCAAGAAAAGTGAGAAAGAGGGTCTGAGTCCAAAAATGGGCCAGAGCTCAAACTAGGAATGGGCCCTCTGAGGAATAATCTGGGGGTCATGGTGGGGTTGAGAAAGGGTCAGTCTATTGAATCATTGAACCATTGGTCATCATGCGTTGAGACACTGTTTGGTCACTGCACCATGATCGGGTATATCATAGATCTATATGGGGGCCTTGATCTGGACACAAATTGTGCAGCCAGTTCAGAGCCCCCAAGAATATTATGCAGACTGTCTCGATCTATTGAATCGCTAAGCAATGTGAAATTGAAATCCTTAGCCAAATTCAAGCTACAGTAAGTGTGGTTACATCTTTATCAAGTCAAAAGTCATCATGCTACAGCCTTATATTATGAGTTTCTTGTGTAGCCCGCATAGACATACCTTATTTTTGAAGCAGGCTTCTACCATCAATGACTTGGTGTCTGCAATGAGCTCGTCTCGGAGAATGGTGTACACAATGAGGTTTGTTCTCAAAGCCATTTCTGAAGTTATCGGTAGGTTGAAAGAGAAATTGCCTTTCATAGCTGTAGGGCAGGAGGAGATATTAAAGGTGGCCATTAACCCACATGGATTAGTTATTTAGGGTGTACACTATTTATGAAGTTGAAGTTGAGAACTTCACTAATGGTGGCATCTCATCCATGTAAGGATGTGTAGTGAGAATCAGTCATTAGCACATTTGCCTTGCAGTCTCAGGGTCGATGGATCTTATCAAAGACGAAGACTTTGTATGTTCTCATTTTGTTTTATGGGTCAATTTAAATTACTAGTGGGAGATCCATCATCCAATGGAGCCTTTAGCCAACGCTGGAGAAAGAACAATACTGGAACCTCACCATTAGTTAGTGCAACATCTTGTTGTCCAGTGTGAACAATCCGGGCTCTTGACATAGTCTGGAAAAGCATGGAAAAGTACACATCAGCATTACAGACATGATGGTAACCCCTGTCCAAGTGCCCAAATTAGTCCTATGAGAACAAAGAGGAGGAACTTCACTAAGTAACTCTTACACTTGTGGTCCTAACATGTCCATGGATGGCCATACCCAAGTCATAAATACTACCTCTGATTGACAGCTTTTACCTCCAGCTTTACCCTTTAGATCATTTACATATCTCCCTGCATTCATCACTATTACGCCTGTCTCAGCCTTCAGATACTTACGAGATAGTAGAACGTGGCTTTAGTGGCCCCAACACCAACACCATCAGTGCTCAGGAGGAATTGAACCACAATGTTCTGATTTTGCCCACATTTTAGTGTTTCCCGGGGAGAAATGATCTGCAGGAAGCTTCCAGTCGCTGAATAGAATCGAAAGAACGTGTATTGTGTAACTGGATAGTCAGGACCTGTAGGTCTGTAATAGCACTGTTTCGTATTTGGGTAACTGGCCTGTTAAAAACATTCAGAAAGTATTGTAAAGACAAACTTAATGAAAAATGTATAATTATGTAGGCTTTTATCATGATTAACCATTCACCATGAATCAGGGTTGGCTCCAAGTGTCAGTAGGCCCCTGGGTGACAGAGCCTAAGTGGGCCCCTTTGCAGTGAACTCACATGGCGGCATTAGAAATTGAGACACTAAAACAGTCCTCTGTTCCCTAAAATATTCTCTAGTTTATCATCCCAAACAGCCCCCCAATGGTTATCTTATATAAAACCCTCCTCATCCCCGATGGATTAATTATATACAGCCCCACTCACCTCCAAGGATTTCTTATGTACAGCCTTATGTGGGCCCCAGCAGCTCTGGGCCCAGCACTTGCCCATGTATGCCCAGCACTGGTGCCGGCCCTGCCTATAATCATTATACTATTCTTTACAGGACCTTGAAAACATCTTGACACCTGTAGCAGCTTGTAGGTTCTGGGCACACTGTGCCAGAAAACAGATTTGAGGTTATTCCAAAAGCTATACCACCATACAGGGATCAAGAGAGAAAACTAAGTCTTAAAGTGGTCCCATTATTGGTGACAATTTTAATCCGAAGTGTTTGGAGACACTAGTGTGGAACATCTGGAGTCAGATAGAGACTAGTCATAGACAGGCCGAGATTAGGGCAGTCTGATTCAGGCATTGTACAGGTACTAGACAAAGGTCAGGACAGGTAATTATGGTTCAGAGTAAGACAAGCTGATCATGAATAGTAAGAGTAACAAAATAAGTAGAAAGAGGCAGAGGCATATAGCAAGCCAAGATACAGGAGTCAAACATGGGAGGAGAACTAGGGATAAAATCTGGGGGTCATCAGACCAGAAGTCAAAGCAGAATATTCAATGCAATACACATAATATAATAGCCCTACATTGTGGGGGTCATTTACTAAGGGCCCGGTTCGCGTTTTCCCGACGTGTTACCCGAATATTTCCAATTTGCGCCGATTGTACCTGAATTGCCCCGGGATTTTGGTGCACGCGATTGGATTGTGGCGCATCGGCGCCAGCATGCGTGCGACGATTTTGGGGGGCGTGGCCGAATGAAAACCCGACATATTCGGAAAAAACAGCGCATTTAAGAACGGAAAATGTGTCGCTCGGGACGTGCTTACCTTCACTCAGCCCGAGCCGGTGAACTCCAGCGCGTTCAGATGCTTTTCAGTGCAGCAGCGCCACCTGGTGGACGGCGGAGGAACTACCTTATTAAATCCCGGCCGGACCCGAATCCAGCGCAGAGAACGCGCCGCTGGATCGCGAATGGACCGGGGAAGTAAATCTGCCCCTGTGTATTATATCTAACACAGCTACATTATATCAGGGCTTACAAACATAGAAAAGTCAACTAGTCAACTAGTTTTGAAGCAAGTTCCCCTCCCGTCTATGTTTTATACATACCTGGATTGTATAATTAGGGTTGAGGAAGTTGGATGTGTCTATCTCATACAGTGCTGCTCCGGTGGAGTCTGTCTTTATTTTCGTGGTCCTCCAAAGGTCATCAATATTAAGTTCCACCTCTTCCCCTACCATAGGACGGCCCTTTTCATCACGTAGCAAAACCTAGAAATCAAGAACATCGGAAAACATGGAAATGTCAATAGTGATGGGTGAAATAAAGATTACACTGTATCTTGTATTAAAATACATGCACAATACACATTGAACTAAGATATAATTCAGTAAACACAGAACCAGTATACAGCACACAGACAGTAAAGATCCTGCACCACCATTTTCCACCATTGAAAGCAATGGGAGGGCCTCCTAACAGTGAATCTCATCATGATTTCTCATTGTAAACGTAAAATGTGTTAAAGGAGTTGGCCCAAGCTTGATTGTTATCCCTTTTCCACACAATAGGTTTAAAACATTCTGATCGGAGGAATTCATCCACAGGGACCCCCAATAATTCTATGAAGAGGGTCAACTTTCCTGTACTTGATGGGACTGGAGGTCTAGCATGTGTCTTGCACTTCTATCAACATCTATGGGATTGACAAAAATAGCCAAGCACGCGTCGACTATGATATCTCTTGGTTAGGCAACGGTAGTGTCATTTGAACTGGAAAGCCTATCCAAAAGTTATTCTGCAGAACCTCCGGACCAGATAAGTCTTGTATTTCAGGAGTCAGGTCTATTTGTTTTTTATTTTGCAACTGCTTATGTCTGTATTGTGTGTATATTCTTTGTAATTCCTCTTTGCTGACAATTGTATATTTTTTTAACGTCTGCACTGCACATAAGTGTATTAAATCTTTAAAACTTAATAAATCTTTGCTTGTAGCCTTAAAGAACTTAAGTTTCCAAAGGGATAGCATTACCAATATCAATTTTTAGTAACCGTACAGCTAATTGTGTGATCTGGGGGTTTTGAATCTTGTGTAGGTGAGCGGGGCGTTAGGTACAAGATTGTGAGGCTCTCTAGTGTAAGTGCAACCCATGATGACACCTGAGAGAGGGGGTTCATCACAATTTGGTAATCTGTTCATTCTGGAACATATATAATAGTTTAACTATAATCCCTCATCATGTTATAAGGCTTACAGAAAGTCATTCATGAGGTTAGCGGGGCGTTAGGTACAAGATTGTGAGGCTCTCTAGTGTAAGTGCAACCCATGATGACACCTGAGAGAGGGGGTTCATCACAATTTGGTAATCTGTTCATTCTGGAACATATATAATAGTTTAACTATAATCCCTCATCATGTTATAAGGCTTACGGAAAGTCATTCATGAGGTTAGCGGGGCGTTAGGTACAAGATTGTGAGGCTCTCTAGTGTAAGTGCAACCCATGATGACACCTGAGAGAGGGGGTTCATCACAATTTGGTAATCTGTTCATTCTGGAACATATATAATAGTTTAACTATAATCCCTCATCATGTTATAAGGCTTATGGAAAGTCATTCATGAGGTTACGGAAGCTGCCTTACAAGGTAGAAAAAGAGCCTTGTAGGATGCATGCTTGAACTTTAGCTCCTTCGTTTACATGTAGAAGGTCCCCCATTACTGTAAAACTTGGGGCATCCTCTTTATTTACACAAATGTAGATGCTACACATGGCAATATCTAGTACATGTAATATCTAGGGAACAGACTGACACACACAACTCTTCTTTATGTCATGTAAGACAATGTCAAGAATCAAAAAATGGCCCAAATTATGAGCCACGTTTTAAGACTTTAAAGCCCGTCTTAGTTCTTGTTCCATACATGTATGTCCATATAACTATAGTCATTTACCACTGCCGTATATTGGAGTCCTCTTTTATAATACTGGTTCATACGATCATAATCAAAGGTGATACTAGCGAGCTGGCTCGTCACCCACAAATACTGGGTCTTTGTGACTTGGACTCCTGGAAGAGAAAATAGGAATAAATTACTTCCTAATAAAGAGACTAAACCTTAAGACACAATAGAGATACTGCATTGACCCCTGGAAAGTTGATTTTACGATTGCCAAGAGTAGAACAACTTAAAGGGTTTGTCCAGTTTACGGAACTCACTTACATTGACAATTAGAGAATTTGAGAGTTAATTTGACAATTAGTGAGTTAAAAGAGGAGGGTTAATCAGGATTCTCATCAGCCACAAAGAGGAATCTCCCTCTGGAGGAACTGCACTGCCTTATAGTACACAGATAATCTACTATAAGCATTATGTAATACTTAATTTCACCAGTGGTGGCACTGCAGGGAACGTATATGCTTACAGTAAGGTTACAGATTGTTACTGGGAAGACCACCATGGGGAAAGTAGGAATCAATATACATAGATTACAGGCTCCATTAATTCAGGCTCCGTAAAATGCTAATCCTGATGAAGGTTCATCAAATTGACTTGTAGAACTTCCTCTATGGAGTCAATATCAGAAATACAGTAACTATTATGAACATAAAATGAATGAAAATCAGTTTTTGGTGTAACAAATGGTGCAGTTTCTTTTACACTATATAATAGTAGATACCTCCTCTTTTTATGTTTTAGTTAAATTACATTGATGACAGGATTCAAGCCTTAAAACCAATGGATCCATATCCTAGAGAATATTATAATTTTAACACATTCATTTATCACACATCAGAATGAACGGTTTCTACATACAATTGGGTCATTGATGGATTTTCCACAGTGTGTTATAATGGGGGAGCCAATGATGTGGTACTGCTTATCCATAGAACACTACCAGAAGACTCAACCCTCATTTATTGGTTATATGGAAAGTCCCTCCCTTTGAATCTTGGGTCTCCTAGGTGAGTCGTTGAATGAAGGGGTATTTTGCATTGCTCTCATGGCCAAGATGTTGAACACCCACAGAATTGAAACTTCACCTCCATGTATGAAAATTTAAGTCTAACATGTCAAGACAGGAAAGAAGTGCGAGCCCTGCACTTCTCACAACCTCTGTCCCTGCCTATTTGCCAGTCCTGTGCGAAACCAATAACTGGGTAGCAGTCCCTACCCTCGGTACCTGCTTAGAACAGAAAGATAGACATATAGCAGGGTCATCGTAACGAAGCCAAAAACCAAGATGACGGTGAAGTACAATATTGGAAGGCAATAAAATAGTCAAAAGGTACAAGAAAGAGTCATAATCTTAGAAAAACACAAATCACTAAAGCCAGAAGACTTGTTTAACAGACTCTTAATGAAGCCATAAGTCTGTAAAAATGGAGTGCCCTAGCACCCGATTGGGTCAGCCTTACGTCACTCCACTTAAGCACTCAGTCCTCAGGAGCGCAGAAACCTGGGAGTGGTACTCAGGTAGCAGAACTCAAACTGCAGGACTAGAACCTGCAGGAGATCTGACTTAAAATGTATTCATTGTTATATTTGTTATATCTTTCTTGATTCCAGAAACATGTATAGTTGGAGACGGAATAGACACATATCTCATATGCTTCATAACATTTTCCGTTGAGGGGTTTTGTTCATTACGTTTTTACAAAATTATTAGGAAACAAATTAAATCAAAAATTGAAAATAATAAATGAATAATATCAAAATTGGAAAAAAATCAAATTGGAAAATGTCTTCCCTTACCGGTTCCATCTTCTATCACTGTTACAGAAAGATTGAGGTTGGTCTGGGCTCCAGAGCGATCCATCTGGATGGTAGTCAGGTCAATTAGTTCATTAAATGAACCATCGGAGGCCAACTGTAACACATGACATAGGGTTAGCTTGACATCTCTTTTGTTCTTTGTTATCTGTACACAATAGGGAGCGGACAATCTGTTGACGTAACCGAAATTTATGGGAATGAACAATACATGCTCCATAGAGCAGTTAGAAAGTCTGGGCTATACTTTTATGTCATGTGGAGTAGAAAAGCACTGGTTATCCGCTTCACTCACTGAAACAAACACCAATGTGAAGGCAAAGTAGTAACTTTAAGTCTTAAAGGACCAAAGATTGATTGAAGTAGACGTTTTTGGGCTTCCGTGTTGGTCTTCTTCTACTATTGGACATCTTTCTCAGAAATATTGAACATCCTTGAGGCCACTAGGTTCCAATTGCCTAGGACATTGCTCCTTTACATACAGAGTAGGTAACCTCTACTGGTAGTAGCCCTTTTGCCTTGACTTGTCTGACTAAGCTGCAAAAGGTCTTGGTTGACAACTGGAAGGGAGGTGTGAAATAAGTGGCTCTGGCAGAAAAAACAAGACATCATCTGCAATACGAAGGTGGTGGAAACACCTTAAGGGTTTGAGATACTTGTTAGGCGAATTAAAGAGTATGCAAACAAACGACAAGACAGAAATGGACAGAGTATACGAGACAAAAGAGTCAATAAAAGAGTCAATAGTTAGACACAGACATTTTGAAGGGGCAGCTCCTTAAAGCAAGAAAGATGTCACCTCCCCAGTAAAGCAGAGACTATGTAGACCACTCGTTACATTGTTACAATCTCTCTTACTTTTCCTGTCTTAGAAAAACAGACTCCATTTTTTTCCATGAAGCAATTATTAAGCCGACCATAATTCGGCTGCCGGCACCATCTTACAGATACAGTTCCTGGCACTGGCTCTCCATACGTGTACCTAAAATGAGATGAAATATCGCTATGCTTATTGTCCAATGATTAATGGCATATACAATATCTTGTAATAATCTTATCTCACATACATTGCAGAGACGTTGAATTTTAGGGTCTTATCCAGGATGGATAAAGAATTGGGAGCATCCAATGTCATATCAAATCTGGGCAACACTGAAAAAAAGGACAAATGAAAAGATTAGCTATAGAACCCGATTTTTAATACTAGTAGGCACTAAAATCCTCCATTCTAGGCACGTCTGAAGAAGTAAATAGACTGGAAGTGTTAGTAGCAACTTTGCCAGCACAAAAATGTTTTGTTTGGCCTGTTCCTGTTTCCACTTCAGCAATAAGGTTAAAGGGAACCTGTCAGCAGGTTTCACCCCATTACTTTAGCAGCCCCCTCAGGCAGAGGATGAAATGTCCTTTCTAGAATTCCCTATTTTAATGTGAAATTACCCAATACTGTCCCACGTGTAATAACCTCAGAAGACCTTCAACTTCCCTCTCCTATCTCTTCTTGGATTTGCAGTCTCTCCTTTTATATTCTCCATAAGTATACAGTCAGGGAGGCTAAGAGCAAATTATTGGTAACTGTATAAAAGGAAACTGTTTGATTCTTAGAGGTAACTGTGATACGAGTTTCTGTCTCCTCTGTAGAAAGTCTTTGTGGTACAGACCCTCACATAGGAGCATCTTATATAGGTGATACATAGTTCTCTGTAGAAGTATACTACATGTGTGATCAGAGACACAATGGGGCACATTTACTAAGGGTCCGTCGGACGCATTTCCGTTGGGTCTCCCAAATTTTTCTGTTTTGCGCTGAATTGCCCCGGGTTTTTGGCACACGCAATTGGATTGTAGCCCATCTGGCTTTCATGCAACACAAATCGTGTGGCATGAACGCCGGACAACCCGACTGATTTGGACAAACCGCAGAATTTAAAAATGAAATTGTGTTGCAAGATCAGCACTTACCTGCACCGAGAAGAAGAAGGTGAACTCCGGCGGACCTCAACGGGGGAATTGACACATGCAGGAAATTGGACATGAAGCTCCGAATCCTCGTCGGACATTCCAAATCGGCAGTGTCAACGGGACGGGTAAGTAAATGTGCCCCATTATTTCACAACCTTCCCAGTGTAGCAAATCGCAACAGGAACTGCGTTACTTATATACAGTATTTTAGGTTTTACATAGAGATAAGGACTTACCATACTCTTCCACACTGAAACTTTGGGTCACAGCATTTTCCGATGCTCTCTCAGCTGTAATTAGGTAATACCCCGGAGCAGCGTCATTTATCAGTGGGAATTCCAATGATACGAGTCCTCCCTTTGACTTCTGATTTAGCCATTGAGCTAAGCGGCTCCCTGATGGATCCTGCAGTAATATACAAATAATGGGGGAGTCAGGGATCACCTGTAGGACTAATTTACGGAATGGCAATTTTTGCCCGATTTCACATTCAGACACTACAGACATGCTCATTAGAAATGTGCCAACAAAAAGTGAAATTGGAACCTTCATTGTCATAACTGGTGAGGGTCCCAACAGTTGGACCCCCACCGATAAAGGATAACAATCAAATAGGTCTGATTCCTTGGAATCAGTATGGGCATCATTTTTGGCATATCCACAGAATTTGCATAATTATTTTACATTTTAGGACTTTTTTTTAAAGCATATCATTTCTACAGCAGTAATATACAATAGCAATAACTGTACAAATATGCACCATTTCTGCAACACCTATTTCTCCTTCTGTCCCTCTCACGAACCCTCTGCTATCTCTGTATCTCTGTCCCTAATCCTGGACTTTCCAGTTATTTACCCCATTGTTTCTCCAACTTCCCAACCACGTTCCTCAACTCCATCTTAATAGTGTTATTCATTAGTCCTTTAATTTCTGCCACTCTTGGTGGGTCAGTGCCTTGCAATAGTCTTGCGTACCTGGTACATTTATCCCACCCATGTACCCCAGCACACAAACTTTGTGGTCTTGCTGAATCCAGACTCCAAACACTTCCTGTATTAGATACTCAATTTTGTTCCACAATCCACTTAACTCCGGGCATGCCCAGAACATGTGTCGTATTTCTGCCCCTTCAGCTAGGCACCTTGGACAACATGTATCCTCCCTAAACCCCATCACATGCATCACACCAGTGTACTATGTGCCCTGTGTAGTAGGAATAGTTGGGATCACCGCTGCGTTACATTCACGGACACTTTACTCGGAGACTTCAAAATCTCCTCTCATTCATCATCCGGAAGTTCCCCCACCCCAAGGCCCCATTTCCTATGTGTTGTCTCCATTGGATCTCCCAGAGTCTTGTCCAGTATTGCCCCATACAATATTGATATAAGACTTCCGAGAATAGGTGAGCAGCCAGGTCATTATAAATGCGAGACGTGGGATCAGGGATTGCGTTTTTAGAAAACAAGCAGCTACCAGAAGCACCCACATCTGTTGGTTTTTATGTTCTCTCTGTGTTTGTGTGGGTTTCCTCCGGGTCCTCCGGTTTCCTCCCACACTCCAAAACACATTGGTAGGTTGATTAGATTGTGAGCCCCATTGGGGACAGGGACCGATTTGGCAAACTCTGTGCAGTGCTGCAAAATCTTTGTGTGCTATATAAATAATTATTATTATTATTATTATAATATATGGAAATAACCTTGTAACCTTAATTCTATGCTGGTAAACTCAAGCATCATATAAAGTGATTTGGGAGGTGGCCATGATTTTATGGGACTTTCTAGAATTGCCAAGTACCGCAGCCTCTAGACAGGAGTAAAAGTCTCTTCTTTTACTCCAATATGGGAACCAAATGTCAAATGTCAACCTTCGCGAACATTTCACACTACAAAGTATATTGGGCCTTAGTCTACTTGGCATCCTCACAATACCCATTACAAGGGATGTAAGTGCCCACTAGGCACTGGAAACAAAAATAATGGCCTGGGGGTGACCGGGGGTGACCACTACCTCCACCTCCTATATCTACACTCAGTAGCAGCAGAAATCCCTGTAAAATTCTAGATCATTAAAGAATATTTAGCTGTATGTAATTTGTTCTACAAAGCAGATAATATTATTAATATAAAATGCTTCACCCCTATCCTCAGAAATATAATACATCAAATACATGAATTACGTATCGATTTTCTTACCGTTAGATAAACCAGCGGATACTGGAAGAGAAGGAAATGACACAAATAACTTTTCAAGGGCAATTTTTTTAATAATAATTGTTCCTATTATGTAATCTTTGAGAACTACTAAGCAATGGGGGGGGGGCAAAAAATGTAGGATAAAGGTCTGGATGGAAATGATTATGGTTTTTTTCAGTTAAAAACACAAAGAAACAAACAGATTTTTTTCAGTTTAGTTTTTTCTTCAATTAAAAACCCAATCCAAAGGGGTTGCCCAGTATTTTTGCTAAAGAAGGGATCCCGGATCCAGACAAGTAACAGCAACAACAGATTTTGCGTCAATTGTATTAAACTCCATAATAGGCTCAAGTTATTGGCTCCAAATCATATTAAAATTTGGTCATCATCTAGTGGACCCTAAGGGTCAACTTCCAGGGGTTCTCAGATACTCTCGTGGGCCAGTCTGCCAAGCACGGCAGCCTCTAGACAGGAATAAAAGTATTGCTACTCTCGGTGAAAAGACCTGCTTCTACTGGACGTTTACGTAAAACCCAATGGATACGCCATAAATGTCCAATATGAGAACCCTTCCCCCCCTTTAAAGGGGTTTTCCCACTAAAGAAAATTCTCACGTCTCAATCCCCTAGTGACAATATAGATCATTTAACCACTTACTTTATAATTTTAGTAAGTGGTTTAGTTATTGTTGTTTTAGCTCCTATCACTCCCTAGGCTGCTCAGTGCAAAACCCAAGGGTGTGTCTGACCCTGATAACATATTAGAAAAGTGGAATTATCGCCTTATATAGTTCTTACTATGACTTTATGACTTTAGATTGATTTTCCACACATAAAAATCAGTAAAAAAAAAAAAAAAGAACCTCTTAACAGGAGACTTACAGTTTCATCAACGGGAAGAAGCAGCTGATTGAGTGCGACCAGGTTGAAGAGCACTATGGAGAGGAGGGAGGAGATATTGGTTAATCTAAATTTTTATGTCTTTTTTTTATACGTTAGTAATTTATACGTCACTTAACTTATATGTAGACGAGCACTCTATGACCACATAAAATTCCGGTAAGACCTTATAACGCAAGTCCTCATGCACATGACCGTGTGTGCATTGCCAGGCGCAAACTATGAACCGTTTGCGGCCCGAATGGCATCGGTGGATGACCCCTGCCAGTGTCATTGGAAAAAGAGTGCCCAGTAGTGAGTCTTCTCCTTGAGTGTCCTTACGTGTTTGCTGGTCCCATCAATATGGGTAGACTTGGCCAACTTGGATCTTATCTTTACTACTTTTAACCTCCATCTCAGTTTTAATATATATTAAAGTTCAGTTACATGGGTTTACTAATAAGGACAACATTTGAAGATCTTTGGAGAACCTAAACCTTCTGATAGCATTATCTACTTGGGAACCCTCTTTATATAACACTTACAGAGGGCATAGAGGCACAAGGCTTGACCTTCTGGTCTGATGGTCTGGACCTGAGATACTGAATGCAGTAGATTTCTGAGCACCCACTGATGCTACATCCAACTGAATACCCCACAACAGGACTACTGTTCCCTTCCTGGATTTCATAGGGGTGATATGTAGTTATCATGCACTAATCAAGAGGCCACGAGGTGAGCACCCCCTTGTTACCTACTACCATAAGCATTGTGTCCGACGGTATCACCGGAGGCGCCGTCCCTCGTTTGTGTTTTTTATTTTTTTGTTTTCAGGGATCTCATAGAGAAACAGAAGGAGGAGCTGCAAACCTTTCTGTCCTGGTTTATAGATGGGTTTATCCATTTGGACCAGATAGATGTTGTTGACCACAGTGACGACCACAGAATATCTTCTTAATATCTGCACGCCTTCTCCAGAGACAGAGAGTAATACCAGGACAGGGACATTATTCAACACAACAGGGACCTGAAAGAGTCAAGAAAAAATCTGGACGTATCAAAACAAAAATATACACAGTAGAGGTTGATGGATTGAACATTATTATATAAAATTATTTGCTTAGAAACGGGAGCTCCGCCCCTGAACTGGTTGTGTTGAGTATTGGCTTGGCCTTCATGGATTACTGGTGGTAGACTGTCCTATATGGATGCTCGTTACCTCTGGGGGATGCGGGCAGTGTCATTAGTTAGTTCCAGGGCTGACGAATTCCATATAGAAATATGTAAATACGCTTGAGGGGCTCAGGTTTGGTTGAGCGCCTCGTGACTCCGACAATTCGCTCCTTCCCTGAGTATAGGTGCAAAAATATGGAAAAATTCAGCCAAGTTTTCGTTCTTTTTAATCATGTGTATACCCCCTACACACAATCCTTGAAGGGCTTTAAAGGTGTTGTCCGAGTTTTGAAAAAAATCTATATGTGGCCGGGAGCGGGCTGCCTAAAACAATAAAGAGGTACTTACCTTCCGGTGACCTCCGGTATCCAGCGCTGCTGTCGCTCCAGTTCGGGCGCCATGTAAACAAACAGCTTCCGGACGGACCCGACAACCTTCCGGCCCCCATACACAATGCTGTGTATAGGGACGGATAGGCGTACCCGTCCACGGCTGGCCGGAAGCTGAGTCCAGCGCTGCTCCGGCGGCCATGTTTGTTTACATGGCGCCCAGACTGGAGCGACAGCAACGCTGGATACCAGAGGTCACCGGAAGGTAAGTACAGCTTTATTGTTTTAGGCAGCCCGCTCCCGGCCACATATAGTTTTTTTTTAAAACTCGGACAACCCCTTTAAGCATAGTAAACAAGGTTTTTGGGGGCTCCCTAGTATTGTTGACCCCATTTTATAAGCAAAATCCCATAAATGTTAATGCAGCTATGGGGCTCTTGGCAATCCAACCACCCACAACCAGATATTTATCCCTAGAGAAGAAATACAAGTCATTTCTATGAAACCCCTTTGAAGAGCATCTTTGACAAATGTATCTTTTTTGCAAAAACTTTATTGCATATGTGGAATATTTTGTGTCCTTTCCGTCTCTATAGTAACAGACAACAAACTCTTTGTAGTCTGGTTCTGCAGTCATACTTCCTTCCATCTGGCTGATTAGCAAAAAGTAAACTCGGGAGTCTGTGAGGACTGTGAGGTGGGTGAGAGTTTTTGTTTGTAGTCTGCTACCATGGCGATGTATAGATCTGTCTACACAATACACAAGGTGATTCTTTATGAAGAATATTCGTCTTTAACAAGTGTCTCCAGTACCAGGCTCTTACCTGGAAAGTGTTACATTTGAAGTATCTTGGAGGAGAGACCTTCTCGGTGAATATAGTGGTGTTAATAGCACTGTACTGAAGTACAACGCTGAGCTGCAGGACCTGGCTATAACCTTGGAGGTTCATACAGGCTTTTCCAACCTCTCCGCTGTTCAGATTTGCAGGAATGGACAATGCATAATGTCTATAGGGGCAAAACATCAACACTTAGTAATACTGCCCCCTACAGGGGGATCCGATTTACTTATTAAAAGGTATAAACGAGACCAGATAGTTGTATAATAGCCCAGATCTATCACAGTGGGGCTCATCTAGTAAGGGTCGAGCTGCTCACTTTCGTCTGACTTTTTTGGGGATTGGACAGGTATTTAACAGGTGTCTGTGCTGGGATTGTGTCGCACGTGATCGGATTTTGGCGCAGCTGAGCTTTTTCCATGCAACCAAAATTGGGGGGCGGGATTTAACTTTTAAATTGGGGCACATTTACTTCCCTGTGCGTTCAAATTCCCCGAAAGTGCATTGTCTGTGTATTATGCACTGTACCGCGATTCACTAAGATTGTGCGCCCGATATCCTGCATGTGTCGCTTCCCCGCTCAGGTCCACCTGGGTTCACCTTCTTCTTCCTGGTGCATGTAAGTGCATGGCTTGCGACACAATTTGAAAGTTAAATCCCGCGCCATCCAAAAGTTAAATCCGAATCATCCAAACGGCCCGCCCCCCCCCCCCCCGATTTGTGTTGAATGGAAGCAGCGCAGCCTTAGTAAATGAGCCCCATTGTGTCGCTAGCTCTAGCACTAAGATGCACCACTAAAATGTGCCCCAGTGTCTGGTGCTGGATGATAAATATGCTGCAAAATTTTACATAAACCTTACCTAGTTAAAAGTGGACAAAGCTTTTATGTAACAGTTTTATGTGAGTTTTTCCCAAGAACTTACAGTTGTGCTGAGCCTGCGGCGAGGAGCCCCAGGAGGAGCGCGGTCAGGACGAGGCTTTTCACGGTCATGGTGACTCTCTGAATGGTCTGGTGACACGACGGCTTCTCCAGAATATATCACACCTGCTCTCCGCTCTCCGGTGCCGCCACGCCCCATCTGTTCTGTGAGATGGAACAGCAAATATATCACTTACAAATATAATAGGTTATATAAAATAGAAGAATAACTGCAGGTACACGAGCTCTCACAGGGGACACCCAGAAGATTTAGGTTCATAGGTGCTTTAGGAATTGTGTAGGAATTGTGTAGTCACAGAATTTAAAGGGGTCAGAGATTATAAAAGTAGAAGCTGTGTAGTGTAATACAGTCTATGGAGGATGGGGGGAGTAGTACAAGCTGTGTAGTGTAATACAGTCTATGGAGGGGACATGATTAATGCATATATGAATGGTCCATACAAAAATTATGGTGATTAAATCAAATCAGATTAAATGAAATCAAAAGACGAGGGGGCACTGTCTCTGTCTGGAGAAAACAAGGTTTAATCACCAGAGGCGACACAGGGCTTTTTTACTATGAGAACTGTCAATTTTTGGAATAGCCGAGCTCAGGCGCTAGTCACAGCAGGGACAGCAGAGAGCTTCAAGAAGGGTCTAGTTGCCTTTTTACACCTAAATAACAATAGAATTGTTTCCCCTAAATCCCTTCCTCATCAGTATAACCTATGATAATATGTCTGGTCATGTGATGGCGATAGTAGATCAGTAGTTACTTGTTGTACCAGGCATATGGCTGTATTCATCAGATGGAGGCAGTAATGGATCAGAACAATGCTGAACAAATGCACGGAGAGAGGTGAGTACATATATGTATATATATAAATATATATATTGTGGGGAATTGCTCTGGTAGATGCCTTGTAGCAGGGCACACAGAGTTAAATCAAGTGTTTATTCACACTTCTTTGTCAAAACACAAATTCAGCCTTGGCTTAGGCACATACAAAATACAAAATAAACCCTGCCCGGCTGGGCACTGCCTAATACAATAACAGCACTTAACCATACATGTACCAGGCTGCCTGGCACACGCTCCTGGCCAACAGAATATCAGGAGGCACTCAGTTACCTTTGCTGTGTGAACACGGTCCAGCCTTCAGCTCTCCAGGTAGTGCCTCTCCTACTGCTTCTGGCCTGCAGTCTAAATCAGGCTATAACGAGACCTGTGACCCTGCCCCTGTGACCCGCACCTGTGACCTGCCCTTGTGACCCGCACCTGTAACCTGCCCCTGTGACCCGCACCTGTGCCCTGCCCCTGTGACCTGTCCCTGTGACGCGCACCTGTGACCTGCCCCTGTGACCCGCACCTGTGCCCTGCCCCTGTGACCTGTCCCTGTGACGCGCACCTGTGACCTGCCCCTGTGGCCCGCCCCTGTCACCTGCCCATATGACCTGCCCCTGTGACCCGCACCTGTGACCCGCACCAGTGGGCTATACAGAAACCCAGGACCGAAGCCCGGATGGAGTAGGAGTCCCACTACCAGCCTACCCCTACTCCATAATAAGCAGGGCCAGTACGGACATTACAGAGGTGTCTATGCTAGCTAGGCCAACACAGACCAAACAGACTATTCCTGCTTATCATGTCTGCATTAACCCTTGGGTTGCTGCAGGAAAATCCAGGGCTTTTACCATGTGCTTTTTATCTGCCTGTAGGACAGATAGCAGTTCTCCCAAATGACACCTCTCACTTTCTCACAATGCGGGTCATTTACTAATTCAACCCCCATTGGTGAAATGTTATCGTTAGGACGATAAAGTAAAAATGGTGGCCTAAAATTTAACTAGTAAAGAGATTAATTTTTTTTAAATCAGGTAGTTTTTATTAGAGGTTTTTACCCCTTTTTCCATACATCCATGAACAAAATGTACATCAACACTGAAAAAAACTGCCGAAGGCAGCCAAGAGTAGTACACATTATCACATGCAAAGTATCAATTTTACATTGTTACCACATTTCTGTACCGTTTTCTGTGTTTTTAATCTACCCGTAACACATACATAATCCCAACAGGCCCCCCCCCAAACCCCTCCCCGTGAGCCAGCTCCCTATTTGGGCCATCTGATCCCAAATCAACTGAGACGTGTGTGCCTTGTAATTCTTTATCTCGCTAACGATAGCTGATATTCTAGACTCGCTCTAATTCTAACCAGAGCAGCAGAGGGCAGACCGGGAGTATCGAACCATCTACCCCATATCTTTTCAAATTTAGGAATACAATTCCTTTTCAAATATGTACTATATTCTAGCCGTATAACCGCATTCATACGTTCTACAAACTCCTTTTTGTCTGGAGGCCGAGGCCTTATCCAATGGGCAGCTATAACCTTTCTGGCCTGATACAACGATCGCTGTATCGCAACATTAACTTTTGCTTCCCACGGAGTAAATCTGTCAGGTTCGCTAGAGAGATTGCTGGGACTTCTGGTTCTTCTGGTGGTACCAGCAGCGTTCTCCGTACCCCGGCGCGTATCCGCGCAAACTCCACCTCTCGTCCTGGGCAGCGGCTACTAAGATCTCGCGCTGTCTAGGAGGGGCTGGGACTTTGAACCTCTGCTTGGTGCTTGGTTGTTCTGCACCATGAGGGGTTAATTCCCAGGAACTGTCCAGCTCCTATCAGATTCTGGAGGTGGAGTTCTGGCTGCATAAATTGCAGCTTCACTAGTCACCAGTGCCAGTGTTTGAAAATCCCTTTCTCCACCTGGTTGCTGCTAGTTTGTATTGCTCTGTATCTGTATCTATATTGTTGCTAACTCGGCTAGTTTTGGACTTTGACTCTTTGCTTACTGATTCTGCTTTTGACGTACCCTCTAGTTGTGACTCCGGCTTGTTTACGATTCTTTTATGTTTTATGTTTGTCAGTCTGTTTGTGATCCCCTTCCCACACTTACCCAGAATATTTCGAGTCTTCAAGTAGTCGCCCCACGGTTTAGCGTGGGGGGGCTATAGGAAGGGACAGAGGTTGGGGCAAGCTCAGGGCACACTATCCCCTGTCTTTTGTGTAACCAATCCTAACAGAAACACTGGCCACACATAGGTCTGCATCCTGTATCCGACCTGCTACATTCTCTCCTTCCATGGAGCCTTTGTCAGCTGTGGTCGCTCAGGTCCAGACCCTAACTCAGCTTGTTCAGGATCTAGCTTCCCGTCTCCAAATTCAGGAATCTATGCAGGTTCCACGGCAGACATCACCGCAGGATCCACTGCCACCCACGCCTGAACCTAAGGTTCCTCTCCCTGACGTGTTTTTTGGTGACCGTAAGAAATTTTTTTCATTTCGGGAGGGCTGTAAACTTTACTTTTCTTTACGCCCTCGTTCATCGGGCACAGAGATTCAAAGGGTGGGCGTGGTTATTTCCCTGTTGCGTGGGGATCCGCAAAATTGGGCTTTTTCTCTCCCACCTGACTCTCCATCCCGTTCTTCTCTTGACGCTTTCTTTTCTGCTTTAGGCCAGATTTATGACGAACCTGACCGCCGAGCACTTGCAGTTTCCCACCTTAGATCTCTGTGTCAGGGAAAACGGACAGCAGAAGATTATTGTGCCCAGTTCAGACAGTATGTGACTGACTCTCAATGGAATGACTGCGCCCTAAAAGACCAATTTATGTCCGGACTGTCAGACCGAGTACAGGACTTAGTCTTAGCTTATGCCGAGCCTCAGACATTAGATGATGCTATGACTCTGGTCATCCGAGTTGATCGTCGCCTAAGATCCAGGCGTTCACCTCGGGTGTCCTCGGACTGTCAGCCAGCGGCCAGTCCGTCTCCAGGTAGTCCAGAATTGGAATCCATGGAGCTGGATAGCATCTCTCCTGCACAGCGGAAGCAACATCGAATAAGACGCCATCTTTGTTTCTACTGTGGAAGTCCTGATCATCAGATCAACACCTGTTCCAAGAGGCAGCAGCAGGAAAACTTCCGCTCCTAAGCAGTAGTCGGGGGGACTGCTTAGGAGCTCAGGTACTCCCTATTGGGTCTAGAATGTATTTACCTTGTACGGTTAAGTTTCAGTCTGTTTCCTGCACTGGTCGCGCCTTTTTGGATTCAGGTGCTGCAACTAATTTAATCGATTATAATTTTGTCTCTCAGTTTTGCATGTCATTGATTCCATTGTCCACTCCTATCCAGATGTCGGGTGCGGATTTGACCCCTCTACAGGCAGGGTTGATCAAATTCCGAACCCCGCAGATAAAGCTTATGGTAGGAGCTATGCATGAAGAATGGTGTTCTTTTCTAGTTATGGAAAACCTGTCTGAAAATGTCATTCTTGGTCTACCCTGGCTCCGGATCCATAATCCGGTAATTAATTGGGAAACTCTGGAGCTGGTTCATTGGGGTCCTCTCTGTAAGGAGCACCTGACCAGAGTTTCACTATGTACAGTAGTGACGGAAGATCAGGGTCTTCCAGGTTTTCTCTCGGACTACTCAGATGTGTTTTCAAAACCCTTGTCCCAAGTCCTTCCTCCTCACAGGGAGTTTGATTGTAAAATTGACCTTCTTCCTGATGCTAGATTGCCAAAGGGTCGTATATATAACTTGTCGGTACCAGAACGGGAGGCACTGAAGAGTTATATTGATGAGAGTTTGGCAATCGGACATATTCGTCCCTCTGAGTCGCCCACTGGGGCCGGGTTCTTTTTTGTTGAGAAAAAAGATGGTGGTTTACGGCCGTGTATTGACTATCGAGAATTAAATAAGATAACGGTAAAAAACTCAGGTCCCCTCCCCTTGATCCCGGATCTCTTAAATCAGGTTTCTGGGGCCCAAGTTTTCTCTAAATTAGATCTCAGAGGGGCTTATAACCTGATTCGGGTCCGAGAAGGGGATGAGTGGAAAACCGCATTTAATACACCTTTGGGGCACTTTGAATACCTGGTTATGCCCTTTGGTTTGAGTAATGCCCCAGCGGTTTTTCAAGGCTTTATGAACTCCATCTTTCATGATTACATCGGTGTGTTTATGGTGGTGTATCTAGACGATATTTTGATTTTTTCTCCTGATATGGTTTCTCACCAGCAACATCTCCGCCAAGTTCTTACCAGGTTGCGCAAAAACCACCTCTTCGCTAAGCTGGAAAAGTGTGTTTTTTGCGTCCAGAAGGTTTCCTTCTTAGGTTATGTTGTGACTCCCTCTGATGTACAGATGGATCCGAGTAAGGTTCAGGCGCTCACGGACTGGGTTCGGCCTACCAATCTTAAGGCCCTACAACGATTTTTAGGTTTCGCTAACTATTATCGGAACTTTATAAAGAACTTTTCTGTGATCGCCAAACCCCTCACGGATCTAACCCGTAAGGGTGCTGATCCAAACAACTGGTCCCCTGCCGCTTGCTCAGCGTTTGAAACTTTAAAAGCGGCATTCTCGTCAGCCCCAGTTTTGGTTCAACCTGACCTCTCTCTACCGTTTGTTGTGGAGGTTGATGCCTCCGAGGTAGGAGTAGGTGCAGTGTTGTCTCAGGGGTCCTCCACTCTCACCAGACTTAGGCCCTGTGCATATTTCTCTAGAAAGTTTTCCTCTTGTGAGAGGAATTATGATATTGGTAATCGAGAGCTCCTTGCCATTAAGTGGGCATTTGAAGTCTGGCGACACTTTTTGGAAGGAGCTCTTCATCCGATAACTGTGCTCACAGATCATAAGAACTTAGTATATTTGGATACTGCTAAGCGTTTGAACTCACGTCAGGCTAGGTGGGCCTTGTTTTTCTCTCGCTTTAATTTTGTGGTCACCTACCGACCTGGGTCAAAAAATGTGAAGGCTGATGCCTTGTCCCGTAGCTTCGGGACTCCTGAGCTTCCAGCGACTACGGACAGTAATATTTTGTCTCCAGGTGTTGTGTTGGCAGCTGTCTCCTCCCACCTCTCCTCTCAAATTTTAGCAGGACAAAAATCTGCACCCAAAGACCTTCCGGAAGGCAAATTATTTGTTCCTCTTTCTTGTCGTTTGAGAGTGTTGGAGGAGACGCATTGCTCAGTATTGGCAGGTCATCCGGGAATGCGGAGTACCTTGGATCTCTTAAAGAGAAGTTACTGGTGGCCTCACATGACTAATGATGTGCACGCATTTGTCCAAGCCTGTCAGGTCTGTGCGCGAGGAAAGACTCCCAGGAGACGTCCTGAGGGGCCTCTTCTTCCGCTTCCAGTTCCCACCAGGCCATGGTCTAAAGTGTCAATGGATTTTGTCACTGATCTGCCAGCATCTCAAGGCTATACAGTGATTTGGGTGGTAGTGGACCGTTTTACCAAGATGGGACACTTTGTTCCATTAAAAAAGTTACCTTCAGCTGAAGAATTGGCTGATTTGTTTATACAGAACATTGTACGCCTCCATGGTATACCAGATGATATTGTGTCTGATAGGGGCGTACAATTTGTTTCCAAATTTTGGCGAGCATTTTGTTCTAGACTGGAAGTTAATCTGTCGTTCTCCTCAGCGTTTCATCCTGAGTCTAATGGTCAGTCCGAGAGAATGAATCAGGAGATGATTCAATATCTGCGACTCTTTGTCTCGGACAGTCAGGACCAGTGGGTGAAATTCCTTCCGTTGGCAGAATTTGCTATTAATAACCACTGTAGTTCGTCCACACAGGTATCTCCGTTTTTCTGCAATTATGGTTTTCATCCTCGTTTCTCTTTTTCATCTGTGCCGGTCTCTAATATTCCTCGAGCGGAAGCTGTTGCATCCAAGTTGCGCTCGCTCTGGTCACAAGTTCGGGAGAATATTCGGAGGGCACAAAATTCTATGGTCCAACAGACTGAAAGAAGGCTCACTAACTCGGATACGTTTGTGGTGGGGGATAAAGTGTGGTTGTCCACGAAAAACCTTAAATTGAAGGTCCCCTCTTTGAAGTTTGCGCCCAGGTTTGTGGGTCCGTTTGTTGTTACTCATATGGTTAACCCGGTTTCCTTCAAGATTACACTTCCAGCAGGGTGGCGGGTCCATAACACCTTCCATAAGAGTCTTTTGAAGCGGTATGTTGAGCCTGTTTTGCCTCTTCCTGACCCTCCTTCTCCATCTATTGTGGAGGGGAATCTGGAATTTGAAGTGGAAAAAGTGGTGAATTCCAGATGGGTAGGTAACTCCCTGCAGTACCTGGTCCATTGGAAGGGTTTTGGTCCTGAGGATAGGTCTTGGGTTCCGGCTAGAGATGTTCATGCTCCACGGTTACTCAGGTTATTCCATCAGGCCAACCCTCAGAAGCCATCTTTAAGATCTAGGGGTCCGAAGGCCCCCCGTCAGGGGGGGGGTACTGTCAGGTTCGCTAGAGAGATTGCTGGGACTTCTGGTTCTTCTGGTGGTACCAGCAGCGTTCTCCGTACCCCGGCGCGTATCCGCGCAAACTCCACCTCTCGTCCTGGGCAGCGGCTGCTAAGATCTCGCGCTGTCTAGGAGGGGCTGGGACTTTGAACCTCTGCTTGGTGCTTGGTTGTTCTGCACCATGAGGGGTTAATTCCCAGGAACTGTCCAGCTCCTATCAGATTCTGGAGGTGGAGTTCTGGCTGCATAAATTGCAGCTTCACTAGTCACCAGTGCCAGTGTTTGAAAATCCCTTTCTCCACCTGGTTGCTGCTAGTTTGTATTGCTCTGTATCTGTATCTATATTGTTGCTAACTCGGCTAGTTTTGGACTTTGACTCTTTGCTTACTGATTCTGCTTTTGACGTACCCTCTAGTTGTGACTCCGGCTTGTTTACGATTCTTTTATGTTTTATGTTTGTCAGTCTGTTTGTGATCCCCTTCCCACACTTACCCAGAATATTTCGAGTCTTCAAGTAGTCGCCCCACGGTTTAGCGTGGGGGGGCTATAGGAAGGGACAGAGGTTGGGGCAAGCTCAGGGCACACTATCCCCTGTCTTTTGTGTAACCAATCCTAACAAAATCCCTCCAGCCTGAATATTTCTGGTAAAGCCAGATTACGCCATAGTGGCGTATCTGAGGTATATTTGGGAATGCAATACTGAACTGTTTTTAATGTCCAAGTAAACCCTGCAACAGCCTTACTAAAGGGAATCCTACTCCTGAACAGAAGCAATCATGATCCATGATGCCCGGGTTTGTTTGGTTTGCACTTTAAAAAAAAAGGATAATTGTAGCAGGACATATATATATATATATATATATTTCTTGGTGGATCACGTGGGATGTATGTGAGAGCAAAACCTGTATTTATGGATTTATGTTCCAGAATAGTAGTGTCTCCCAGCCTACTTGCCAGTCCTGCGTTGAACCACAGGTGGTGGTCCCTACCCTGGATAAGTGCATAGAACAGTAAGGCATCAAGGCAAGTCAGTCAAACCTGGTTGAAAACCAAGATGGCACCGAAGTACAAAATCATAAGCAAGAAGAATAGTCAAAGCACTGACAAAAGGTCAGAATTACAGAAAAAATGCAGCAGAATAATTCACAGGAGACTGAAAGACCAAGTCAATAACAGGTATAAATGGAGTGATTGGCACCGGCCCGGTACTTGGCACACCCCTAGCTCAGACAAACAGCCTCCTGCAGAACATCACACCCAGGTGTGGATTCAAGCCAGGAACTAGACTGCAGAACTTTAGTAGTACTGACAAGCAGTTTTTGCAAGTTAGTTTGTATTGAGCTGCTTAACAAATTCTTCCCTGAGATAAGTTTTCTCATTAAGATATTGTTTTTACAAACATCCAGAGACAGATGAGAAAAATAGACTAATAGGCAGCAGAGCAGATCCGCTGCAGCCAGTGACTGCCATCAACACAGGGGAATATTTTTCCGTAATGAGTTTGAACATCTCCTATGAGATCTTATACGACCTCAGGGGGGCTAATTATGTAGAATAAATATTTATATACAAGCTGAAATACATTTATTAATAAAAACATTACAAGTTGTAAAATATAAAGTATACAATGAATACAAACTACATGGTCACTATAGCCTCTGTGTTCACCCAAGACTTCACAGATTAAAGGGGTTGTCCAGTTTCACTTTCAATTGCTATTGGTTGTTTTTGAAAAAGTTATAGAATTTTTCAATATACTTTCTGTATCAATTTCTCTTTGTTTTCTAGATCTCTGCTTGCTGTCATTTAACAGGAAGCTTCAGTGTTTACTTTCTGTGGATAGAAATCTGTCCTTGGTAATGTGATGTCACATGAGCAGCACACCTGTGTGACATCTCATGACCAGGGATATAATGAGCCGTGCACCTGTGTGACATCTCATGACCAGAGATATAATGAGCCGTGCACCTGTGTGACATCTCATGACCAGGGATATAATGAGCCGTGCACCTGTGTGACATCACATAACCAGAGATATAACGAGCCATGTACCTGTGTAACATCACATGACCAGGGATATAACGAGCCATGTACCTGTGTAACATCACATGACCAGAGATATAGCAAGCCGCGCACCTGTGTGACATCACATGACCAGGGATATATAACGAGCCGTGCACCTGGTTAACATCACATAACCGGAGATATAATGAGCCGTGCACCTGTGTGACATCACATGACCAGAGATATAACGAGCCATACACCTGTGTGACATCACATGTCCAGTGATATAACGAGTAGAGATGAGCGAGCACTAAAATGCTCGGGTACTCGTTATTCGAGACGAACTTTTCCCGATGCTCGAGTGCTCGTCTCGAATAACGAACCCCATAGAAGTCAATGGGAGACTCGAGCATTTTTCAAGGGGACCAAGGCTCTGCACAGGGAAGCTTGGCCAAACACCTGGGAACCTCAGAAAAGGATGGAAACACCACGGAAATGGACAGGAAACAGCAGGGGCAGCATGCTAAAATTATGGGCAACAGCATGGCCATGACAGAGTGACCGAATGAGGCTAGATAGCATCTAAAACATGTAATAATTGACCCTGACACTATAGGGGACGGCATGCAGAGGCAGCGGCAGGCTAGAGAGTGGCATGGCGACATACCCTAAATAGACTCAGGCTTCAAACCAATGGGTGGCACAGAGGAACCAAAGGAGGTGAGCAAGAAGCGCTGAAATTATTTCCTATGTGAACAAATGGTTGACTGTATATTTAGTCAATAACACAGCATGGTGGCGACATAGTGACCAAGTTCCATAACGTATCTGGTGAAACACCCGAAAAATGAGCCTGACACAGCTCTTTTGATAAGGGGAAGACATGTGGAGGCAGCCATGGAGACGACTTCCATGATTAAGAGCGACAGTATGGGGCATTCATATTGCGCTGCTATGATTGAAACTTCAGGTCTCCAGCATGGCGGCAACAGATGGGCCGAGTTCCATTATGTATCTGGTGAAACACCTGAAAATTCTGCCTGACACAGCTCATTTGATAAGGGGATGATGTGCTGAATATCCTCTCGTGCTCCATCGTCTGGGGTATAGAGAGTTGAAATGAGACATTGGTGGACACTGTGGAGGATCGTGGAGGCAAAATGGACAGGAAACAGCAGGGGCAGCATGCATGAATGCCTCTGAGGCTGCCTAATCTTGGGGTGGAGCTGGCGGTCCACTGCCAGGCGAGCTTTCGCCTGTCCAAGCCCCTGTCTCTCGGCTCCTCCCCACCCAAAATGGGCCTGGGGGCCAGAAGCGTTTACTTTGAAAAAATTATAATTTTCAAAGCAGGCCGGGTCGTTTGAATATTTGGAATAGCATAGTGGTTGAATAATGGAATAGCATAGTGGTTCTATTTTTAATTGTTTTTACGGAAATGGTTCCATGATTAAGAGCGACAGTATGGGGCATCCATATTGCGCTGCTATGATTGCAACTTCAGGTCTCCAGCATGGCGGCGACAGATGGGCCGCGTTCCACTATGTATCTGGTAAAACACCTGAAAATTCTGCCTGACACAGCTCGTTTGATAAGGGGACGATGTATGGAGGCAGTGAACTAGTAGTAGATTAAAGGTGCTGCAGTTAAAACTATGTTAGTTGGATCTTGGGATGGAGCTGGCGCTCCGCTGCCAGGCGAGCTTCCGCCAATCCAAGCCCTGTCTCTCGGCTACTCCCCAAACAGCACTTCTAAGAACCTTTTGTATAAGATCAAGTGTAGTAGCGTTCTTATAAGTTTGGGATATGGCGGGTGAGGGGAATGTAAACAGATGCGCAAGAAGCGCTGAAATAATATCAGTAAATGATAAAAGTTTGCCAGTATATTTTGTGGATTACACAGCAGGGTGGCGACAAAGTTAACAAGTTTAATGTGGAATCCATGAAAACAACCCAAAATTCTGCCTGACACAGTTCGTTTGATAAGGAGACCATGTATGGAGGCAGTTATATGGACGACTTTTGGAGGCAGCTATGGTGATGACGTGTGGAGGTAGCAATGGAGACAACGTGTGGAGGCAGCTAAAAAGACGACATGTGGAGGCTGCTATGGAGACAATTTAATTTGGATAGTGCCTGTATGTGGCAGTCCAAAAAAGTTTTCAAACCAGAGGGGCAGGTAGGTGGTCCTCCAGAAAAATTAAATAAATTGAGTGCCTGTATGTGGCAGTCCAAAAAACTTTTCAAACCAGAGGAGCAGGTAGGTGGTCCTCCAGAAAAATTAAATAGATTGAATGCCTGTATGTGGCACTCCCAAAAATTGCTTAAAACAGAGGACCGGGTAGGTGGCCCTCCCGAAAAATTAAGTACATAGAGTACTATAGCTAGAGCCAGTTGGCCCTGGCAAAAAATAGCCAGTTTCCTCTGCTTTAGTGTACAAAGAGGAGGAGAAGGAGGACAATGAGGAGGAGGAGTGCATACATTATTCAGGTTGAGCTTCTTTCACCTGGTGGAGAATGAAAATCCGGAGAAATCCAGGCTTTATTCATCTTGATAAGCGTCAGCCTGTCAGCGCTGTCAGTCGACAGGCGTGTACGCTTATTGGTGATGATGCCACCAGCTGCACTGAAAACCCGCTCAGACAACACGCTAGCGGCAGGGCAGTCAAGGACCTCCAAGGCGTACAGCGCCAGTTCGTGCAACATGTCCAGCTTTGAAACCCAGTAGTTGTAGTGAGCTGTGTGATCATTTAGGACGATGGTATGGTCAGCTACGTACTCCCTCACCATCTTTCTGTAAAGATCAGCCCTACTCTGCCGAGACTGGGGACAGGTGACAGTGTCTTGCTGGGGTGACGTAAAACTGACAAAGGCCTTGTAAAGCGTAGCCCTGCCAGTGCTGGACAAGCTGCCTGGTCGCCTACTCTCCCTCGCTACTTGTCCCGCAGAAGTACGCCCTCTGCCGCTAGCGCTGTCAGAAGGGAAATACTGTTTCAGCTTGTGCACCAGGGCCTGCTGGTATTCATGCATTCTCACACTCCTTTCCTCTCCAGGGATGAGAGTGGAAAGATTTTGCTTGTACCGTGGGTCCAGGAGAGTGAATACCCAGTAATCGGTGCTGGAATAAATTCTTTGAATGCGAGGGTCACGGGATAGGCAGCCTAGCATGAAATCTGCCATATGCGCCAGAGTCCCAATGCGCAAGCATTCACTCCCCTCACTGGCCTGACTGCCCATTTCCTCCTCCTCCAACTCCTCCAACTCCTCCTCTTCTGCCCATACACGCTGAACAGTGAGGGACTGAACAATGGTCCCCTCTTCTGTCTCGCCAACATTCTCCTCCTCTTCCTCCTCATCCTCCTCCACCTCCTCCGATATGCGCTGAGAAACAGACCTAAGGGTGCTTTGGTTATCAACAAGGGAATCTTCTTCCCCCATCTCTTGTGACGAGCACAAAGCTTCCGACTTCATGCTGACCAGAGAGTTTTTCAACAGGCCAAGCAGCGGGATGGTGAGTTTGATGATGGCGGCATCGCCACTGACCATCTGTGTTGACTCCTCAAAGTTACTCAGCACCTGACAGATATCAGACATCCACGTCCACTCCTCATTGTAGACTTGAGGAAGCTGACTGACCTGACTACCAGTTCTGGTGGAAGTTGACATCTGGCAGTCTACAATCGCTCTGCGCTGCTGGTAAACTCTGGATAACATGGTTAATGTTGAATTCCACCTCGTGGGCACGTCGCACAACAGTCGGTGAGCGGGCAGTTGGAGGCGGCGCTGCGCTTCCCTGAGAGTGGCAGCATCTGTGCTGGACTTCCTGAAATGCGCACAGATGTGGTGCACCTTCGTGAGCAAATCAGACAGATTGGGGTATGTCTTGAGGAAGTGCTGAACTATGAGATTTAACACATGGGCCAGGCATGGCAAATGTGTCAGTCTGCCGAGTTGCAGAGCCGCCACCAGGTTACGGCCGTTGTCACACACAACCATGCCTGGCTTAAGGTTCAGCGGTGCCAGCCACAGATCGTTCTGCACAGTGATGCCCTGTAATAGCTCTTGGGAGGTGTGCCTTTTATCGCCTAGGCTCAGCAGTTTGAGCACCGCCTGCTGTCGCTTAGCGACGGCACAGCTGCTGTGCCTAGAGCTACCGACTGATGGCGCCATGCCCACGGATGGTAATTCGGAGGAGGAGGTGGAGGAGGGGTGGGAGGAGGAGGAGGCATAGTAGGCCTTTGAGACCTGGACCAAGGTAGGCCCCGCAATCCTCGGCGTCGGCAGTATATGAGCAGTCCCAGGGTCAGACTCGGTCCCAGCCTCCACCAAGTTAACCCAATGTGCCGTCAGCGATATATAGTGGCCCTGCCCGGCAGCACTCGTCCACGTGTCCGTGGTCAGGTGGACCTTATCAGAAACGGCGTTGGTCAGGGCACGGAGGATGTTCTCTGACACGTGCTTGTGCAGGGCTGGGACGGCACATCGGGAAAAGTAGTGACGGCTGGGGACCGAATACCGAGGGGCGGCCGCCGCCATGAGGTTTCGAAAGGCCTTGGTCTCTACCAGCCTATAGGGCAGCATCACCAGGCTAAGCAACTTGGAAATGTGGACGTTGAGGGCTTGGGCGTGTGGGTGGGTTGCGCTATACTTCCTTTTGCGCTCCAGCGTCTGGGGTATGGAGAGCTGAATGCTGGATGCTGTGGATGCTGTGGAGGATCGTGGAGGCGAAGATGGGGTTTTCGCACGGGAGGTGTTTGGGCCGTGGTCCTGGGCAGGGGGCTGACTAGCAGATGACACAGGGGAAGGAGCAGTGGTGTGCCCGGCCGGAGGTGAACGGGCTTGGTGCCATTGAGTGGGGTGTTTAGCATTCATATGCCTGCGCATACTGGTGGTAGTTAAGCTAGTAGTGGTGAACCCCTGCTGATCCTGGTTTGGCAAAGGTTGCACACCACAGTCCGTCGGTCATCCGGTGTTTCTTTAAAGAACCTCCAGACTTCTGAAAATCTAGCCCTCGCCACGGGAGCTTGACTACGGGCAACATTTGGCGCTGATGCACCAGCTCTGGCCCTGCCTCTCCGTCTGGCCCCACCACTGCCTCTTCCAACCTGTTCTGCTATTGGACTCACCTCCGTCTCAGAAGCACTGTGTTCACCCGGCCTATCAACCCAGCTTGGGTCTGTCACCTCATCATCCTCCGATCCCTCAGTCTGCTCCCCCCTCGGACTTCCTGCCCTGACAACAACTTCCCCACTGTCTGACAACCGTGTCTCCTCATCGTCCGACACCTCTTTACACACTTCTTCCACTACGTCAATAATGTCATCATCACCCACAGACTGCGACCGGTGGAAAACCTGGGCATCGGAAAATTGCTCAGCAGCAACCGGACAAGTGGTTTGTGACTGTGGGAAGGGTCCAGAAAACAGTTCCTCAGAGTATGCCGCTTCAAATGCCAAATTTTGCTGGGAGGGGGCAGACTGGGTGGAAGGAGGCTGAGGTGGAGGAGCTGGAGGAGTGCTGATTTTGGTGACAAGGGTGGACTGCGTGGAAGACTGACTGGTGGACAAATGGCTAGAAGCATTGTCCGCAATCCACGACATCACCTCTTCGCACTGTTCTGGCCTCAACAGTGCTCTACCACGAGTCCCAGTAACTTGAGACATGATGAACCTAGGGAGTGTAGCTCTGCGGCGTTCCCCTGCTCCCTCATCAGCAGGTGGTGCCTCACCCCGCCCAGGACCACGGCCTCTGACCCCTGCAGTAGGTGGACGCCCACGTCCACGCCCTCGTACTCTACCCCTAGCCCTCGGGTTGAACATTTTCAAAATTAAAGTGTAAACTTAAAATTTTTTTTGTTGTGTGTTTTTTTGTGTTTTTTTTTTAAACAAAACGATGCTATCCTATTGCTATGGCTAGTTTCTAACCTACACTGACAGCACACAACTGGATTTTGTGCTGTGCCAGATGACTGTGAGTTCTAAAAAGAAATAAATATAAAAAAAAATAAATCAGCAGACTGTGCCTAATTCAAATCAAACCCCTAATAAATTGTCCCACTTCGGTGTTTTAGGTGGATATGTGTGTCACTAAGAGCTAAACACAACGGTCTCAAGTCTCCCTGCAAATTACTCACAATATGGTACTAGCTGCACTACTAATAGCAGCAAGCCCAGCCACAAGCAAACCAAAAAAAAGGAAAATAAAATGTTATTGTAGCCCTAAGAAGGGCTGTTGGGTTCTTGTAGAATCACTCCTGCCTAACACTATTCTAATATAACACCCTAACGCTTTCCCTGACCAGCAGCAGCTCTCTCCCTAGCGGCATCCAGACACAGAATGATCCGAGCAGCGCAGGCAGGGGCTAGTCTATTCCAGGGTCACCTGATCAGGCCAGCCAACCACTGCTATCGACGTGTAAGGGTACCACGTCATGCTGGGTGGAGTGCAGAGTCTCCTGGCTTGGGATTGGCTCTGTTTCTGGCCGCCAAAAAGCAAAACGGCGGGAGATGCCATTTTCTCGAGCGGGCGAAATACTCGTCCGAGCAACGAGCAGTTTCGAGTACGCTAATGCTCGAACGAGCATCAAGCTCGGACGAGTATGTTCGCTCATCTCTAATAACGACCCATGCACCTGTGGGACATCACATGACCAGGGATTTTAACAAGCTGGGCACCTATCTGACATCACATGTCCAGGGATATAATGTTCAGCTGTGTGACATCAAATGACCAGGGATATAATGAGTCGCCTACCTGTGTGACATCACATGACCAGAGATATAATGTTCAGCTTTGTGACATCACATGACCAGGAATATAATGAGCCGTGCACCTGTGTGACATCACATGAAAAGGGATATAATGAGCTTTGCACCTGTGTGACATCACATGACCAGGGATAATAGCAATGCCTATGTATTGACGTAGAATGTCAATCCAGTGATCTTTGGGCTTTTCTTCTTCTGTTACAAGTTGAATGACTATTCTTTGTTGTTTATTTTTCTGTTGTTATTGATCACCTCTGCTTAGGAAAATTGATCAATATAGAGAGGCTGAGAGATATAGATATAGAGAGGTTGTAGAGTGGCCGTGTTTGGTATTACATCTCCTCAACCTTCACTTTACAATGAATGCAACGTCAACAGCCGGTGAAGCAAAACTTGTGCTTAGTGGAGCATTACGACCTGTTCAAAAAGCTTTTATCACTCCAGACCTGTAAGCTGTAGAGAACTAGAGGATTCCATGGTTGGCCCAAACTCAATTCTGGATTCAATTGGTCCAGATGAAGACCTAATTGTTGACCAAGGGACAGGGAATATTATGTCCCCTACAAGTCTGGAATCACTTCCTACATCTGGTACTAGAATCAGCTTCTTGGGGAATGGAGGACGTGTCCCTTCTGCTGCTTTCAATCTGCGGTTTCAGGATCCTTGGATCCGGAAATTGTGAATTGTATACGGTGCATTGAGAGAAGAAACAGACGTTTATTAGCTAAACGAGTGTGAGCACAGTGTGTTACATGGGGCAGAGAACTCTGGGAAGAAGAAAGGAACACCCCCGGTCACATGTGTAGGAATGTAAGCCAATCAACGACCGGCTAATTTATGTGATGTCACCACCCTATTAAAACAGGAAGCCATATCCAATCTCGTCATTTCACACGGCATGTGCTCCCTGTAGCGTCCATCTCATTGTGCTCAGAAGCTGCTGCAGTGATTTTTTACTCAAAGTCCTGGGTGTCAGTTCTTGTGATTATGTATACCCCCATTTGGTTGATAAAGTAGATATCAAGAATCCATGTCAAATCCACATAGTTGCTGCTGTGCAGTGTCTTGGCGGTAAAATCACTCCCTCAGCTGTGTGGCAGTTTTTTGTTAAGACACCAGAGGATCCATGCGTCGGTATATGTCGAATCTGAGGGCAGAAAGTGAAGCGTGGCCAGCAGGCCCGGCGTCAGCACCCGGCTGACCCGGGCAAGTGCCGGGGCCCCAGAGCGACAAAGGGGCCACCATGATCTATTGCTTGTCCGCAGGCCGGTCCCACAGACCGGGCTGGTGGGCAAAGGGGTAGTGGGACGAATCCCCCTGCCCTGCCCTACCCTACCCACCTCACATGTGGTCCGCCCCGCCCTGCACAACCCACCTCTACTGTGACGCGGCGCGGCATGTCCCGTGTCAGGCCCGGCCTTCGCGCCTTGCATCCTGCCCGGCCTGCACGCTTTCCATCTGGCCGGCCTGCACACCTCGCATCCGGCAAGCCTGTATAAGTTGTGTCCGGCCTGGCCCGTCTGCGCGCCTCAGAGGGCTGTCCACCTTCTCATATGTGGTCTCCTTCCTGACCCTGCCACTACGTTCCAACCGAGCAAAATCCAGCTGGGGTAAGTATAATTGCTACATATGTAAATGCATGTATATGTGTTTGTGTATATATGTGCTGTATATGTGTTTTTTTATGTATATATGCTGTATATTTGTGCTTATGTGTTGTGTATATACTGGAATATCTTCTTTATACTGGATGTGTGTGTATATATACTGTATGTCTGTGCGTATGTGTTGTATATACTGGATGCATGTGTATATCTGTTGTCACGGGTGGTCCCGCGACCCATATCGCGGGTCGCGGGCTCACCCGTGCTCCACGAGCCTCGCAGGCGCGGTGCCGGCGCGACTCACCTCTCCCCGCTCCGGAATCGCTGCCAGGTTCTGGCCGCGGTATCTTCAGGAAATTTAAAGGGCCAGTGCACCGCTAATTGGTGCACTGGGTGATAACTTCCCCTTTAAAAACCCTGCACCTTCCTCACACTCTTGCCGGATCTTTGTGCCTCACAGCCTTAGAGAAAGCTCTGTTGCGATTTGCCTGCGTTCCAGTGTCTCCTGCGTTCCAGTGTCTCCTGCGTTCCTGTGTCTCCTGCGTTCCTGTGTCTCCTGCGTGCCTGACTCCCTCCGTGTTCCTGTGTTGCCTGACTACCCCCGTGTACCAGTGTCCCTCCGTATTGCTGTCGTGAGTTCTGTGTTCCCGTACCCTTCTGCTTGGACCTCCTGTTGCTGACCCCGGTTTGGATTCTGACGTTGCATCTCTGCCGCCTGCCCTGACCCTGTGCCTGGACTTTGACCACGAGATTGATTGCCGTTCTTGTACCTCAACTTTGGCCGCCACTGCAGACAAGTCACGCCTGAGGAACAACCTGGTGGTACCACGCCGCAGCTTGTCTAAACCGCTTTGCGGCGGGCTCTGGTGAAAACCGGGTACCACTTAGACTCCGGTCCGAGGTAGTGGCTTGAGTCATCGTCTGCAGTGGTCCAGTGGATCCACTACCCATAAGCCTGACAGTAAGATCCGGCCATGGATCCCGCCGAGGTTCCGTCTCCCAGCAAGCCAGATCTTGCCACTATTGTGATCCACCAGTCTCAGCAGATTGCTGCTCAGCGAGATCAACTGGAGCAAGTCACCGCCATGCTTCAGCAACTGTTAGCTAACCAGCAACAGCAACAGGTACCTGAGGCTGCTCTTGCGACCCCTACTACTCCGACTAGTCTGCCTGCTCTTGAACCTAGAATGCGGTTGTCTATGCCTAGCAAGTACGACGGCAATCCCAAGACGTGCCGAAGTTTTATTACCCAGTGCTCCCTGCACATAGAACTAATGCCGACCCAATTCATCACGGAGCGATCTAAGGTGGCATTTCTCTCGGGGAAAGCCTTGGCCTGGGCTACTCCCCTTTGGGATAGGAACGACCCAGTTACGGCTTCTCTTGCAGCCTTTTTGTCTGAATTCCGGTCAGTATTTGAAGAACCGGCTCAGGCCTCCTCCGCATAGTCAGCTTTATTGAATTTACGTCAGGGGAATTGCTCCGTGGGAGAGTATGCGGTCCAGTTCCGTACTTTAGCGTCAGAACTTTCCTGGAACGACGCAGCCTTGTCTGCAGCTTTTAAGAAAGGTCTGTCCTCACAGGTTAAGGACGCTCTGGCTGCTCGTGACCTACCATCATCTCTGAGTAGGCTCATCTCCCTAGCCACCTGGATTGATGTGCGCTTCAGGGAGCGTGCCGAAGAGTCACGTTTCGAGCAGACTCCGGTCCGACCACGACGCCTTCCTCGACTAGCTCCTGTCTTCCAAAGACCGTTCCAGTCTCCAGTCGTACCACCTGCAGAGGAGTCTATGGAGGTGGATAGAGCCAAATTGTCTCCTCAGGAGCGTATCAGAAGATGCCAAGGAAACCTTTGCCTCTATTGCGGTAGTCCTGAGCATTTCCTTGCATCTTGTCCTATCCGACCCCAACGCCCGGGAAACGCCAGCGTTGGGTTATTGGGAGAAGCGTCCCTAGGTGTGAACATTGCTTCTCCACGCCTGTTGATTCCGGTGCTGCTCAGCGTTGGTTCCGGCAATCAAACCCAAGTATCTGCCTTCCTGGACTCCGGCTCCACTGGGAACTTCATGGATGCTGCATTGGTTTCCGAGTACCACATTCCAGTGATTCTTCTTGACAAACCACTTGTAATTTCTTTGGTCAGTGGACAAATTCTCTCGGACCCAGTACGGTACCGCACGGAGCCGATAATCATGCAAGTTGGTGCTCTGCATAAGGAGATTCTGTCCTTCCTGGTTCTGCCGCACTCAACCTCGCCCCTCCTGCTAGGTCTTCCATGGTTGCCTCCCGAATTCGGGAGGGCGATGAGTGGAAGACAGCTTTCAATACTCGTGACGGGCATTTTGAGTATTTGGTAATGCCCTTCGGTCTCTGCAATGCTCCAGCGGTATTCCAGGAGTTTGTTAATGATATTTTTAGAGACCTGCTCTACTCCTGTGTTATAGTCTACTTGGACGACATTTTGGTGTATTCTTCAGATCTTCCCTCTCACCAAAACCACATCCGGCAGGTACTCAGACGCTTAAGGACTAATCATTTATACGCCAAACTCGAGAAGTGTCAATTCCACCAGAGAAGTCTTCCGTTTTTGGGATACGTCATTTCTGGCCAGGGACTCCAGATGGATCCTTCTAAATTGGCAGCCGTACTTCAGTGGCCTCGCCCAGTGGGACTGCGTGCTGTTCAGAGATTTCTGGGCTTCGCCAATTACTATAGACAGTTTATTCCACACTTCTCTTCACTTGTGGCCCCTATTGTGGCATTGACTAAGAAGAATGCCAATCCTAGACATTGGTCTCCAGCTGCTGAGGAAGCCTTTACTAAGTTAACATCTGCCTTTGCCTCTGCACCAGTACTTACAAGACCAGATACGGAGAAACCTTTTCAGTTGGCGGTTGATGCTTCATCCGTTGGTGCTGGTGCAGTTCTTACCCAGAAAGGGGCCAAAGGGTCGTACCTTCACCTGCGGGTTCTTCTTGAAAACATTCTCTCCTGCCGAGAAGAATTATTCCATTGGAGATCGGGAACTGTTGGCCATAAAGCTGGCTTTGGAGGAGTGGCGCTATCTCCTGGAGGGGGCTCGTCACCCGGTTCACATTTATACCGACCACAAGAACCTCCTGTACCTCCAGACCGCTCAGCGACTGAATCCTCGTCAAGCCCGTTGGTCTCTTTTCTTCTCCCGATTTGATTTCTTAATCCATTTCCGTCCTGCAGAAAAGAACGTTAAGGCTGATGCTCTCTCCCGTGCTTCGGATGTGGTTGGAGAAGATCCTGTGCCCAGTCATATTGTGCCTCCAGAACGTCTGGTCCTTGCAGCTCCAGTGGACCCTAGGCAGCTTCCACCAGGCAAGACGTACGCCAGACCTGCCCTTCGTAAGAGGATCCTGATATGGGGACATTGCTCTCGTGTGGCTGGACACCCTGGAGTGCAGCGTTCCATAGCCCTTATTTCCCGTTATTATTGGTGGCCTGACCTGGCCAAAGATGTGCGGGATTTTGTGGGTTCCTGCATCTCCTGTGCCCGAAACAAGTCATCACGCCTCAAACCTGCCGGTCTCCTGATGCCGTTGCCGATACCCAGCCGCCCGTGGACTCATGTGGCCATGGACTTCGTCACTGACCTGCCATCATCCTCGGGGAATACTGTCATCTGGGTGGTAACCGACCGGTTCTCAAAAATGTCCCATTTTGTCTCCTTGCCAGGTTTGCCATCTGCTCAACGTCTTGCCAGCCTGTTCTTCTCCCACATCTTTCGGCTGCATGGACTCCCATTGCACATTGTTTCGGACCGTGGGGTCCAGTTTGTCTCCCGTTTCTGGCGATCCCTGTGTAGCCATCTCCAGGTGAAATTGGACTTCTCGTCAGCATATCATCCTCAGTCGAATGGACAGGTAGAGAGAGTCAATCAAACCCTTAGCTGCTACCTTCGGCATTTTGTCTCGGCCCGCCAAGATGACTGGTCTTCCTTGTTGCCATGGGCGGAGTTCTCTTACAACTCCCTGGATACATCCGGTTAAAGATTCCTGGATACAAGCTGGGTCCACGGTTCTTAGGTCCTTAGGTTATATCCCACATAAATCCGGTGTCTTACAAGCTGCGCCTTCCTTCCACCATGCGCATCCCGAACTCATTCCATGTCTCTCTACTCAAGCCTGTTATTCTGAACCGCTTCTCCCGGCAAGTACCTCCTCCTGCTCCATTGGCTGACTCCTCAGATATTTATGAGGTAAAGGAGATCCTCGACATGAAGACTGTAAAGGGTAAGCGGTTCTTCTTGGTTGACTGGAAGGGGTTCGGGCCTGAGGAGAGATCTTGGGAGCCTGAAGACAGCATCCTGGACCATGATTTACTACAGAGATTTTTACAACCCAAGAAAAGGGGGAGGCTGAAGGGGGGGGGTACTGTCACGGGTGGTCCCGCGACCCATATCGCGGGTCGCGGGCTCACCCGTGCTCCCCGAGCCTCGCAGGCTCACCTCTCCCCGCTTCAGAATCGCTGCCAGGCTCCGGCCGCGCGCGTCCCCGCCTCCTAGGGCGCTCGCGCGGTATCTTCAGGAAATTTAAAGGGCCAGTGCACCGCTAATTGGTGCACTGGGTGATAACTTCCCCTTTAAAAACCCTGCACCTTCCTCACACTCTTGCCGGATCTTTGTGCCTCACAGCCTTAGAGAAAGCTCTGTTGCGATTTGCCTGCGTTCCAGTGTCTCCTGCGTTCCAGTGTCTCCTGCGTTCCTGTGTCTCCTGCGTTCCTGTGTCTCCTGCGTGCCTGACTCCCTCTGTGTTCCTGTGTTGCCTGACTACCTCTGTGTTCCCGTGTACCAGTGTCCCTCCGTATTGCTGTCGTGAGTTCTGTGTTCCCGTACCCTTCTGCTTGGACCTCCTGTTGCTGACCCCGGTTTGGATTCTGACGTTGCATCTCTGCCGCCTGCCCTGACGCTGTGCCTGGACTTTGACCACGAGATTGATTGCCGTTCTTGTACCTCAACCTTGGCCGCCACTAACCCGCTTTGCGGCGGGCTCTGGTGAAAACCGGGTACCACTTAGACTCCGGTCCCAGGTAGTGGCTTGAGTCATCGTCTGCAGTGGTCCAATGGATCCACTACCCATAAGCCTGACATCTGTGCGTATGTGCTGTGTGTATATATTGGATGTGTATGTATATATGCTGTATATACTGGATGTGTGTATATATGCTGTATATACTGGATGTGTGTATATATGTTGTATATATTGGATGCATGTGTGTATGCTGTATATATTGGATGTGTGCGTATTTATGCTGTACATACTGAATGCGTGTGTGTATACATGCTGTATATCTGTGTGTATGTAAATTTGATGTGTATATACTGTATGTGTGTATAAATCTGCAGACACGTGTATGAGTGTAAAAATGATTGTGATTATGTAAAAACATGCATGTGTTTTTAAGGAAATGGTCTGCTATGGAGCCTATTATGCTCCTGATCAGAAAATTTAATTTCATCAGCTACAGCATCCTTGTTGCCGATGTAATTGAAATATGATTGTCTCTTGCTGTGTCTGAGCTCAGGTGGCAGGGTCATGCCGCCACATGAGTTCACTGTTAAGGGGCCCACTGAGGTTCAATCGCCCAGGGGCCCACTGAAACCTGGAGCCGGCCCTGGTGGCCAGGGAGCTAACATTGGCACCACCGCCCTGTGTCAGCACATGCACTGTCACCATCCAATGGCCTGGGAGAAATGTGTCTCAGATGTGGTGGTCCATCCTGCCACCGCAGCAACAGCAGCAGCACCGAGTGGCACACATGCCATTTCAGACAGTCAAAGCTCCAGAAACTCTGCCAAAGGGAGCTGTTTGTCTTCGACATCCTCTCTGGGCCAGATGCTCCTGCTCCTCGCTACGCATGGCGCTATCAGTCGTTGCATGAGGCAATTACAAAGAGACAACTTTATGTGTCCAGCCATCCTAAGGTGCAGAAGCTGACTGTGCTCTTCTCCAAGTTGTTGGTACTGCAGTCCCTCCCTTTCTAAGTCGTGGACTCTGCACCCTTCAGAGAACTAATGTCTTGTGCTGAACCAAGGCGGAGAGTTCTAGGCCAAAATTTTTTTTCCAAAAAGGCACTGCCAGCCCTTCACCAATAAGTACAACAGAAGGTGGGCCAGTTCTTGAGCTTCCAAGGTGCACGGCAGCACAGACGTGTGGAGCTGTAACTATGGTCAGGGCCAGTATATGTCCGTTACGGCCCACTGGGTGAATGTGCTTCTCGCCCAGCCTCACCAAAAACTTCCAGAAGAGATGCCACTTTCTCCTCCATGTATTCAAACTGCCGCTACTGCGCCAGTGTCCGCCTCCTCCTACTCCTTTTCCACCACCTCAGCCTCCACAGGTGCTGCTCCATCATACATGTGCAGGGTCCACGGCCAACGGTGTCACGCAGTTCTAGGCCTGTTTTACATGGGGAAACAAAGTCACACAGGGGAGGAACTACTCCGAGGAGGGATGGTCCATACACCCTGCATGGTGCACGTGTTCAATCTGGTTGTCAAAAGGTTCCTGAAGTCTTCCACCCATCTGCAAGGCATTCTAAAAATGGCCAGGACACTGTGCACGCACTTTAGCCATTCTTACAAAGCCAAGCACACCCTCCTCGAGTTGCAGCATCCGAACTGCCTCCCCCAACATAGTCTGATATGTGATGTTTCCACTCGTTGGAATTCCAGCCTCCATATGTTAGACCGCCTGTATGAACAGAGAAAAGCTATTAATGATTTTTTGATGATGCAAGCGGACCGGAGAACTCCCCTGTGTAACCTTGATGTCAGCCACTGGCAGCTCATGCGTGACATCTGCCGTTTGCTCAGGCCCTTTGAAGAGGCCACGTTATTTGTCAGTAGCCAGGACTGTGGGATGAATAACGTCATTCCACTGCTTCATGTCCTGGAACTCATGCTGCAAAATCTGTCTGGTCAGGGCACTGGAGAAGTGGAGACTACATCTCATGGCTACATGAGTCCGGTGGGGGCTGAACTGGAGGAGGATGAAGAGGACATTGGAGGACAAGAGTGCTGGTGCAATTATTGGTTTTTATATTCAGGTGCCAGGAGAGGAGGAGCAGGAGCATCTGGAGGAGGTAGAAGACGAGGCAGATGACCCAGAAGCACCGTGGCAGTATACTGTGGATATGGAGGCCGGGATTCCCTCAGAGTCACAGATGGCCCGCAGCATGCTGCTTTGTCTAACTAGTGACAGCTGAAAAGTCAACATCTGCCATAGGGATAACTTTTGGCTCTCCACCCTCTTGGACCCTCGCTACTGGTCCAAAATGGGTGACTTTTTTCCAGCTGCCGTGAATAAGCAACAAGTGGCGCACTGTAGAGAAATACTGTGCAGACAGTTGGCCGTTGCCTATGTGCGCCATTGTCCATCCTCTGTCAGGTCTGACCAGGGGATTCCTGGCAGTCATCGCTCATGTACTACTGCCACGGATGCTGTGGGGAGATTGGGGGTAGGAGCAGTAGCAGCTCCATTACCAGCAGCTTAAGTCCGGAGTCCTTAATGAGAAGCTTCCTTCACCCGCCTAGTGACGAGGGTAGCCGCCAGACCCAGAGCAGACCCTGCACCAGCTGGTGGTGGCCTACTTGGATAGCACTCTAATACCCCAGGTAGAGGATCCCCTGGACTACTGGGCAGCCAAACTTGATGTATGGCCACAACTTGCGGAGTTTGCAGTAGAGAAGCTGTCATGCCTGGCCAGTATTAAGGCATCATAGCAGGTGTTCAGTGAGGCGGGGGCCATCGTTACCCCAAAGAGAAGCCACTTGTCCACCCGTAATGTGGAGAGACTGACCTTTGTCAAGATGAATCAGGCGTGGATTCATGGCGAATCGAAACGTTGCATTTTTTTATGCCAGTCTGAATAAATGTTTATCAGCTTTTTCATCACATTGGATGCTGTGGCCTTTTTCTTTTCTATACTGGACTTCGGATCCTACACACCAGGACCCTGAGCTGTGTGTATCACCTTATTTAATAACTGGTAATTTTTTGGTTGCTGTCTCTTGTCTGCTTTTCCTACCATGTTTTTGCCACCTCCATAATTTGTCATTGTGCCACTCTGCGGCCTACTCATGCTGCTGCCAATTGATAGCTGTCTCCCTGGAACACCCTGTGATTTCCATAATGCTGTTTTCCCCCTCCACCACTCTATGACGTTGCCCCTATGTTTGGTTTTCCCCTTCATTTCATCAGAAGGATGGATTTCGTCAGAAGGATGAAAAGCTTCAGGATTGATAGCCAAAAGCAGGAGTGGATACAGAACACAGAGGACATGCAAGTATCCCATTTACTGGTCATCTCTGTTCTGGGTCCACTCCTGTTTGTTTTTGGCTTTAGAAATACTGATGGATTATTGACCGATTGAAAGCGGACACTGACGGAGGAAATGTAGGGCAAAATGATCAGTGACGTCAATGCAAAATTACTGCTGACAACCTCTCCACTCTTTTGGGGGGTTTCTGATGTCAGTGCAAAAAGAGTGCACTCTTTGATGTTATAGTGCAGTGGTGGCAAACCTATGGCATTGGTGCCAGAGGTGGCACTCAGGGCCCTCTTTGTGGGCCTCATTGCCCCAGTACAGAGTTCACCAGACATGACTTAAAGAATTCACCTGCAGGCACAGGAAATGTAGATGCCACTCTTCAAAACAACACATCCTCTGCTTCTTCGGACTGTAGAAAGAGTGAGAGGGTAAGGGCAAGGGCAGTGTATTGATGGAGGTCCTTCTTCTATTGAATTTGTGGTAGAACAGAAATAAGGCACTGTATCACCCATGTATATACAAAATCATGGTAGTTTACCAGACAACACCAGAGACAGCCAGGGGGTCGTGATGCCCCACGCGTTCCATCACCTACGGTGACTTCATCATTGTATATACATGGGTGATACACAGTGCCTTATTTCTTATGATCATTGTTATGTAGGAAAAGTTTACTATACTGTTGTGTTACCATGTACTTTATGTAGCTGATTCCCTTTGGGAGCTCTTATTGTATATTCATCAACACCAGATAAGATTTGTTGTAGCCAGGGTGGTTTTCTTGGGATGACTTGGACACTTTTTCATCCCATTGAGTCCTGTTTGTGTACTTGTTACACGTTTTAAGTGTTTTTAAATTGGTCAGTGTTTGTCAAAATTGCATATGTGTAAATAAAGTTTGATATTTTGTTTATAGTTTGGTTGTCTTGACACGCTTTCTTCTTGTATACAATTGTTGGCATTTTTGTGTCTATAAAACAACCGGTACATATTGGCTATGCAGGGCCCACACCCTTCCCTGGTAGAACAGTGAGTTACTGCTTAAATTGCTGTGTTGGCACTCGGTTTCGAAAAGGTTCGCCATCACTGTTACAGTGGGATCTTGGCCCTCAGCTCGGTTCTTTCGAGCTGGCACAGGCGTTACTTTGTCAGGCTGCATTCCTGCTTTGCTTATTTGGGGTAGTTGGCCTATGTAAGTGCACATGGAAGTGAAGAGTGAAGCGATTCTAAGAGCCGCGGCTGTCATGTGCGTGTCATACTAAAACACGGCATTGTTTGAAGACCAAACCGCGCTCCCTATGCATATTTCAGCATGGCACATCGTTCTACAACACCGTAGAGGCTCCGTGCAGCCAGGAAATACCTGTTTTTTAACATGATTCGACATTATTCGATTCAGGTTGAAACTAATTTTTTCAAAAAAATTTTCAGAAATTTTGACAATTTCGCCCATCTCTACTGGTCATCAATCCTAAGGATATGTTATGTTATGTGTTATCAATAAAACAAATCCTGAAATGTCTAGGTAATAAAAACATGTTATTTCAAGCAAGATGTATCATTTAGGAGATAATGGTAATTGGTGGTAAAAATAAAAACTCAGGACACATGGGACGATGGACTGGGAATAGTCAAATCTTGGAATCCTTTGAGGTCAATCCACTCCTCTATATAAGAGCTGGAATTTTCCATGAGGTTTGTATTCTACAGATACCAGACACTTCAGACACAAGCTACTTCTGAGATCAGGTTTGTGAGACAATACGATTGCTTACCCATTTCTCTGTGGCCCTGATAAGTTACATTTCTTTAAAACAAAAAACTAATTTTAAATATTTTTGAAATGATCTACAGAAGATGAAAAATAAATGAACAGATCACCTTTCCAATGACAGGGAGAAAACTTTAGTCCATATATTTATAGATAAAACAATATGACAAACTACCGACAAACTACCGTATATACTCGAGTAAAAGCCAACCCAAGTATAAGCCGAGGCCCCCAATTTTACCACAAAAACTGGTAAAACCTATATTTTTTTACTCGAGTATAAGCCGAGTTTGGGTTTTCAGCACATTTTTTGTGCTGAAAAACTAGGCTTATACTCGAGTATATATGGTAGTTGTGTATTTTGGTGCCGAGGTTTTGGGACATCAAGGATTTTTACTTTTTTTTCAGAATAACACAACAAAAACTTACATGGGAAAACAAATCATTTGGAGAACCATGTTTAAAATTATATTTTTGTTAACCCGGCCATATGAGGACTAATTTTTATGCATTTACTGGCACTTTACTACCTTTTTTTTACATATAGCATTACCTTCTAGATAGAAACTTAACTCATGGTGACCCTTTGGTTTCCTATTGAGAACAAGTGTCAATGGGCCACCAAAGGGATCCCCTTAGATGCCGTGATTCACTAGTCTGACATTGCATTGCACATTCCTTCCTATTTTTGTAGGGACTTCAACAGTAAGTAAAAATATCGTAAATATGATATTAGAGAATTCGACAGAAGAATGGTTTCTACTGTTGGGTTTTTATGAATATCCTCATCTCCAAGTTGTATTATTTCTCAGTTTCCTGCTGTTATATTTCCTCTGCCTTTTGGAGAACGCGTTCCTTATCATCATTATATGCTGCAATGTAAACCTTCATACGCCCATGTATTTCTTCTTGTGCAACTTGTCCATTCTAGACATTTGCTTGACCACCCTCATCGTTCCCAAACTTCTCCTGACATTTCTGGGTCTGGGGTCTATCTCTTTCATGCAGTGTTTGATACAGATGCATTTCTACATCACCCTCCAATGTTTAGACTATTTCTTGTTGTCGGTGATGTCCTTTGATCGCTATGTGGCCATCTGCAATCCCCTTCATTACAATGTCATCTTGAACAAGAAGATCTGTGTTCTCCTCGCTGGGGTTAGTTGGTTTCTCAGTATTATAGACCCCATACCGGTCACTTACGTCATCTCCCGTTTTCCGTTCTGCACCTACAGGGAGATGGACCATTTCTTCTGTGACCTCATGCCTCTGTTAAAGATCTCCTGTGGTGACATCTCCAAAGTGATGACTATTATCTTTAGTGAAGGAGTCATTCTTGGTTTTGTATCTTTTATCTTGATATTATCTTCCTATGGTTCCATCTTCGTGGTCATCATTAGGATGAAGACGGCAGTGGCGAAGCATAGAGCCTTCTCCACCTGCTCGGCCCACCTCACCGTCATCATGATGCTGTATCTCAGCCTGGTCTGTGTTTATATCATTCCTATCTCAGATGATCACTCAAATCAGAAGAAGGCAGTAGGTCTCCTTAACACGGTCTTGATTCCTATCGTCAATCCAGTTTTGTACAGTTTTAGGAATAAAGACGTGAAATGTGGAATTCAAAAACTGTTAAAAGGAAAAGTAAAAATACTTCAAAATCAACCATAGAACATATAGAGTACAGTAGGTCTTTGTCCCTTGAATTTTTCATAATGTCCCATTCTTGCAAATGCAAAAATTGTGCTTTAATATTGTTCCAGAACAATAGGCATTTGTAAAGTATCTGTAACATCCGCGCCATCATCGTCTGCAGAATGTAATTTAGAAGGTGTTGATTTTCCTCTGTTGTTTTGTGTGTGAACTGTGGCTTAGGTTGCGGCTGTGTTGGAACTGATTGGAATTCAAAGCTCTGTCCAGCTAACGGTTAACTTGAGTGAAGGGTGGACAGTCCTGTCAGCTGGTGGGGGCAGCATCCAAGAACTCCTATATATCTCGCCAATTCCATTATACGGTGTCAAGCATACTCTAACTTAGCTTTGTGTTCGTTGTGCTCTCATTATACCTATGTGTTTTTTGGTTTTCTGATCTTGGCTCCTGTACCTTTGATTATCCCTTTTTGGACTCTAATTTTGTACTTTATATGCTATCTTCATCATAACCCTGACACCTGACCTTGCTTTTTGTGTTATTTGTTCTTGAGTCTTGTCTTGTGTCCTTACCTTAATTTGGCAAGGAAGGGATTGTTGACCAGTTACTGGCCACCACTTAAAGCGACACCCAGTAAGTGGCCAGGTGACAATTTGGAGGGCTTAGTTCCGGGCTCACTATCACTATCTGTCATCTGTAGTCCTGACCTATCATTACAGTATAAATCGTGAAAAATATTGATCACAGGCGCTCTCCTATGTGAGTGAATACAGTGGATTTGTATTTATTGATATGTCTGCCACAGGTGAAGAAACGAGGTATCCCTTTCCCAGTATAGTAATAATGGGGCTCACTATAGAGAAATCAAATAGGACTTTGGGACTATGGGACTTCGGATTGGCATACAGTGCTACTCCAATTCACCTCTATAGGAGTTTAAGAAATTCTATCAAAATCAAGCATGGATAAACCAGTGACATTACCCATAGTTCCAAGTACTGTGACTGCGGTAATCTTCTTATATTTGTTATGCATGACCTCCTTTTAAGATCAACTTTTAACTTTTTAGCTTTACAGGCTGATACACTGTGGCTCATTTACTAAGGAGCACATTTTCGACGGATTTTCCAACGATTTCCGCCGGCTTGCACGAAACAGAAATCGGGGGGGGGGGGGGGCGCGTCGGACAACCCGACGGATTCAGACGACGTGCAAGATTTAACCTTTAGAATTGTGTCGCAAGACAAGCACTTACAAGCACCGGGAAGAAGAAGGTGAACTCCGGTGGACCTCGGGGCAGAAGCGACGGATGCAGGAACTCAGGCACACAATCTTAGTGAATCGCGGGAGACTGGAAACCTTGTCGGACAACGCACCGCGGGATCGCGACAGGACCGGGTAAGTAAATCTGCCCCATTGTCTCACACTTCCCCTGTGCATTGAACCGGAAGCTCTCACTGAACAAGTGCTGAAAAAGCAGGAGGGGGATAGTATAACAGCCTGTAGAGCAAGACCACCAAGGCAGAGCCTCTCAGGCTCATTAGCATAATTGTATCCCTACTTATTATATCTCTTTAATTCATATGTTATCTACCATATATACTCAGCACATTTTTTAGCAAGGGTCCCGAATACAGATTTATCTTTGGAGGGTCTGCTCTGGACCCTGCAATCTTGTGTGGAGGAGCCCCGGAGCAATGTTCAAATGATAGACTAAGCTCCCCCTGTTGTTTTAACACTATGGGTGTCCGTAGTTTGGTGAAGCATGAGGGGGGCACAAAACCTGTGAGGGGGCTCAAAATTCCCTGTAAGTGGGAAGAAGGGCACAATTCAAATATTCATATGAGGGGGCACTAGAGTGGCAGATAACAGCATAAAACTTCAAAGGGGCACAATGCTATTAGGGGCAGATACACAAAACGTGTGGCTGGAGAACAGAAATTGGAGGAGAAGGGAGAACTGTACAAAATGATTGTAGAGGTGAGGCAAAAATGTATTAAGGGTCACTGTGAGGTTGAGAGCAGGAAGGGGCACATGCTATGGGGGCAAAAAACTTAAGAGCATTCTCTCAGTCTTATTTTGAGCTTTAGATTTCTTTGTGTTCATTTTTTGGTGGCTATTTATAGTGGGTGCTATACTTCGGGTCAGCTGACTCCTGCTTTTTGGTGTTCTTACTGGACAATGTCAAACTTTGTAAAAAAAAAATCTCTGTATGGTAATAACAGATGTATGGTGGAGACAATCAGCCAGTATTCTGCAGGAATCTGCACCAAGAGAAAACAAACTTGTTTTATGGTGCATTTATCAGATGCTTTACAGATTTTGGACAGTCTTGATTGGAAAAGAGGCAAAGTGACATGTGATGTCAGGGATGGCAGGGATCTGAGGATAGTGGGGATAATGCAATTCACCCCCAAAATTTACCAATACCCCTCTTTTCCCAGCATAAAATAAGCCAACAAATCATAGGTGTAAAGTGGGACTAGACAGACCCGAACAGCACCATATTTACCCCCCAGCATTAGATACTATGACTAGTGTTGGGCAGCCTCGAGCCACAAAGTTCATTAGAGGTTTGGCCCAGATTTAGCTTAACCCCTCCTAAGGCACCTATCACGGACGTTAAATACCCAGAACTCTGCCATTTTGAGGAGGATCGTCACTTCCTGATGATGTCATCAGGAGCAACAACCCTCCCCAAAATGATGCCCCAGCGTTACTGGTGGGATTACTGAACCTGGACCTGAACAGGTTCTGCTGAAACTGTCCGAACCAGAATTTTGACAGGTCCGCGCATCACTAACTGTGATACCTAGTATTGTCTAATGTTGCACCGTGTAACCTTTATACCCAATAATTCATCTCTCCCCATATCATTAAGACACCTAACTGTAACCCTTGACCCTATGGACCTAGATGAATAGGTAAAACGTGCGGTCGACGTAAAGCATGTTCATATCTGTAGGATGTAGTGGCCGTCAAGATGTGAATTTACTGTCATTAGTATATATTCAGCCTCAGAATTAGGTTAGCATCATCTTTTACAACAGTTTTCTGATAAGTCAGGTGAAGACTTGTGCCCCCACCTGTTCTCCACCAAGCCTGCCTCTCCAAACGGGGCAAGGAATGTGGAAAACCTCCATGTGCTTCCACATTTTCAGCAAACTGAGAAAGAAAAAATCTGCAAATCCATGGTTCAAATTTTTTTGTTTTTACTCCAAACTTGAATACCTAATTATTAGGTTGAAAAAATTAAAAGGAGGCAAAAAAGTCATTCATCACAAAAAGAGGGACAACAAGGGTTGTATATATCCCATAATGGAAAGAACATCTCTCAAAAATAAGTCTTCACCAATGTGTTCCGCACTGGAGCCACCCATGGAGGTGAAGTTTATGGTGAAGGGTGAAGCACATCACTTATAAATATTTTACCCTGATGGAAATAACTAAATGGTTCTGTACATTGTGTACACAATTGGATCTGATCAGTTTATACTGAGACTCGCAGTCCTTATGATTGTTACTGTATATATTGATTACTTGTGACTTGTGCACCCGAATCGCAATGTTCAATGCCGAACATTGGGGTTTGGGTCCTCGGACCTGGACTTCAAACAAAAGTTTGGGTTCTGTACTTGGGCTCACCCTCAAAAGCTATTGATAAGATGCTGAGCAAAACCCTTAACTAACTTTATACACCCACCAGCATATAAACTTACAGCCAAAAACAAAAATTACAATCATCCTGTACAAAAAAAATACTTACACAACCATATCCACGGAAATAATGCAAAAAAACCCAGCCATGGCCTACATGTTCAATGTCCACCCACCGGGGCCTGACCACAGTGTGGGGGCATCTGGATTCCCGGGGACCGGAGTGGCTGACTGTAGTTCAGCCTATCACCAGGAATATGTCATGGGTGACTTGGTGTCAATGAACACCCATCATGGACAGTGGGGAGAAGTAAGAGTTGGAGGCCACAGTATAGTGAATGGATCCCCTGGGGCACACCCCATGAATGAGTGGTTATAGATCCCTGGCAGATGGAGAAGAGAAGGCCAGTGGGGTAGCTGCTGTAAACCAGGGATCACACATAAAAGACAGAAGTCTTGAACAAAAACTCACTCTTAATGGCAGATACAGTAGCAGATATTGATCAGCAGGTAACAGGTTGTAAACTTTCTTTCATGCGGACCCTAATCTTAACCCAATGATCTTATATTTATAAACTTACCTTGCTCACTGCAAGGCATGCTGAGTTCAGCCAACAGATGGGTGCTTTAAGACTTCGAAAGGATTACAAAAATTTCAACATGTAATATCAACATTAAAGATTTAACCCTCTAGCTCACAGGCATAAGATATTGCAGTTGTAATTCCATATGGTGACATTCGGTGGCAGCAAAGGGCAACAGATCAGTGTCACAGAGGTTGATTTCTAAAGGGAAGTTGGTCAGACTTCTTTCAAATAACCAGGAGGATTACTGGAGTTAACTTCTAGTAATGACCCTTCCACCGGGCCATTACACATTCTAAAATTGATGGTGACCTACTATTTATTACTCATGGAGTAATGTGGAATGTTTTTCTACTCCTTCCCAAAAAATGGAATAAAGTACATCAGTTGTCAAAACAGGTCTCTAGTTAATGTGTAAATGGAATATGGTAGCAAAAGAAAAAAAATCTAATAAAATAAGTGTGTGGTTTGAAAAAATGTTAATGCTGTAACAAAAACTAAAGCAATTTTATAAAATAAATAAGAATGGAATCATAACAACCCATGGATTATGTTAACATGTATATATATACTACAGAAAAATGTAATTGCTATAGTTTTATATTAAAAATATATGAAGAAAAATTATTTAAAATTATAAAAAGTGCTAAATAATAAAATAAATATAAATAAAATATAATAAAAACCTAAATTACATTGAAATAAAGGGTCATTTTTAGTGCATTGATTATACCCCAAAAGCTGATTTGCTGTATTTGTACAATTATTTATAAACAATAAAATAAAATACATTAAAAACTGTGTACTTCTAGTCGTGTTTGGTAAATTTTACCCACTGTCACATACGGTTTTCTTCCATAGAAATTGAATGGAAGCTAAAGCAAAAGAAGAGATTATAGGGATCTTGGTAAGAAAGATAAAAATGGTTAACAGTTACAAAATTACCAAATGAAACATATGAACCCCTTTCTCCATCTGGAGAAAAAAAACTGTTTATGCTTCAGGGAAGACAAAGCTTCTACCCGGAAAAGACTTTGTAGAATAGGTGAGCTCAGGAGCTGGTCACAGCAGAAACAGCAGAAAGTTTCAAAAAGAACTTAGTCTCATCTTGCTACAATATGACATTAATTATTATGTTATTTTTAAATGTTACCCGTTCTCGCGCAGATCCCTTCCCCTCTTCCCTGTCCTTTGCTGAACCTGATGGACCTATCGAACCATTCTGTGTAGCTGTGCTATGGAAGGATATAGACATAACAAGGAAGATTGGAGCAGGAAGCTAAGCAACAGAAAAACGATCTGTGACCCCAATAAAATAAACATTTTAGAAAATGAAGCAACACAGAATGTTCAATTTTAAATATACTGTTAGATATTTTATTTCAAGCCTAATTTTTCTTTGAAAATCTCTTGAAATTTTAGTTTTAAAAACAGTTTTAATCTTTTAAGTATAAAAATATACATCAAGATTAATGTCCAGAAACTGGGCAACTTTTGCTTAAGAGAAGTTCTATCCACTGAAGGCTGATTGGGTTATTCCCGAGAGTTCATAGGATCAGCATCCCTTAAAGGGAATCTGACAGCAGTTTTGACCAAACGAAGCAGCTCTGGAGAGATGTATAATCTTAACTTTGTGTGTGTTAGTAATGCCAGGAGGGTGAATAGTGAAGTTATAATCCAGCTCTGCTGCTCCTGTAAGGGCTCTGGGCAGGTCTTGCAACCTGAAGAGCTTTCTGCTCTCTGCACTGTTCTGCTCCACATCTGCTCCCCTCCAGGACTATGAAGTGGATCCTCTGCTAGGAGTAGGTGATGTATCAGGATTTTAGTTAGATAGTTACAACAGTCTCTCGGCAGAGGGGAGGGGTTGTGGAACACTTCATTGCAAAGAGTAGAAAGCTCTTCAGGCTGGAAGACCCTCCCAGGCACTTGATGAAGCTGCAACCTAGATTAAAAGTTACCTTTTTACAGTCCTGCTGATACTTACTAGGCACACAAATGTACTGCTACACAGTTCTCCAGGGTCTATACCTGGCACTGACTGTAGTTTATTATGGTAAAACTGCGAATTGATTCTTGTTAATAGACATCTACCACAAGAATTAAGGATTGTAAACCAAGACACTTACATGCCGGTGAGAGTCCCCTCTTGCAGGATTTGCTCTTCTTTTATCCTGTTTTTTTTTTAAGACTTTTAAAATTATGCAAACGAGCCTGATGGGCTCTGGGCTCCATAGGTGTTAAATGGGCAGATTCTGCCAGAGGGGGCGCACACCAGTATGTCAGTGTGCTTGGTTTACAATCCTTCATCCTGGTGGTAAATGTCCTTTAAGCTTTATTTCCCATACAGGGGTACCCAGGAGACCCCTCAACCTGTGCATAATGCCAATCCCTGGAAATTCTACCAATCAGACACTTATCTTCTTTTCTTTGGACAGGGAGAATGTATTTAAAGAAAACCAAGAATTTCAGATCCAACTAGTTAGTTTATGTTATACCCATATCCTTTTAATTTTCAAAACCTAAGATTTAGCAGAAATGTCCAAAATTTTTATCTTTAAAATATGCAAATTACCAATGGAGGCTACTGGGGCGTGGATTATCTGTGCCATGAAGTGGGATCTATAGCTATCCAACACCCCAGTAGCCTCTTTCAATCCCTCCTATTATCCAGTCTTCAGCATCCCGCTATAGCAAAGCCCAGTAGCTGCAGTTTTGGAGATGAGGCTGTGTCACTGTAGATGCGCACACTTGCTGCAAAGCCAGAGATGTGGAGCATGCGCAGAACTCCGGCTCAGTAGACAAGTATGTGCAGCTACGGCAAATACTCACTGAAGACAGGTAGGAGGGATCAAAAGAGGCTCCTGGGGCAGTGGAGTATCTGTAGCCCCCGCTCCACGTCGTGGTGACTCCATGCCCCAGTAGCCTCTACTAGTATTTGTATATTTTTAAGATATGAATTTTCAATGTTTCTGCTAAATCTTAGCTTTTGCAAAAAAAGTTGAGGATAAACAAGTATATAGGAAACAACCATTGTATCTACCTATTTGTAAGATCTGAGATGGTTGGTTTCCTTTAATAAGAGACCTAAACATTGTTACCTAAAAATTTGCTTCCTGATTCTTCGTAGAGCGTTTTTCACCTCCTGATTTTTCAAGCTATAGATAAGAGGGTTGAGCATTGGAATGACTCCTGCGTACAATATGGCAAACACCTTGTCCTGGTCCATGGAGTAGCTGGACTTTGGCCTCATGTACATGCCAAGGACCGTGCCATAAAACAGGAGGATGACTGTGAGATGTGAGGAGCAGGTGGAAAAGGTTTTAAGCCTTGCTTCCTTGGAGTGAATTTTCAATATTGATAATATGATACATGTATAGGACACCAATGTCAAGAGTGAAGGAACAAAGCCAATGACTGCACTTGGTCCAAGTATTACCATCTCTATAGTACGCGTGTCACTACAAGAAAGCATCATTAGAGGCTTCATATCACAGAAGAGATGGTCTACTTTATTTGACCCACAAAATCTACAAGATGATATCAAGATGGAGTAAAGAATTGCGTCAAGGATTCCGATACTCCAAGATATCAATGACATCCTGAAACAGACTTGTAGACTCATGAAATGAGAATAACGTAGAGGAAGACATATGGCCACATAGCGATCATAAGCCATGGCCGCCAGGATTAGATATTCAGTCACCATTAACATCACAAACAAGAAGACCTGAGTCATACAACCATTGTAGGAGATGACGTTGTCACCGGTTAGAAAGATGTCCAATAACTTGGGCAAAACCATTGTGGTGAAGGACATATCCAATACAGACATGTTACATAGGAAGATATACATGGGACTGTGAAAGTGATGATCCAAGCAGAACAGACAAGTTGTTAGAGAATTACCAACTAACGTTGCTACATAAATGGACAGGAATATGAAGAATAAACTCATCTGGAAGTTCGGAAGCTCATGGAAGCCAAGGAGGACAAAATACTTGACCGTAAAGTTTGTTTCCTCCATCAACAATATCAACCACCATGTAGAAACTAACGAGCTTTTGGCCATTAAATAAGCGACATAATCTCATACTGGTTTCTCATACATGGTTCTTTAATATAATGACAATGGAAAAAAGGAAAGTTTATATAGAAAATATATTCAACAGGCACCAGAGGTTTGGATTTTCCATCAATTAGAATGAGGACTCCCGGGAATGATGATAATTGAACATTAGTTAACTTGTATTTTTATACTTTTAATGATGAAGTTATAACTTTCAAGTTTTTTTTTTTCAACTTAGAAGACAAAGTAACTGAGCTACAATTGTTATTGTTGCAATTAATAATATTAATTATAGTAGAAACCTAAGAATGTCAAGCTAAGGTTGGTTATAAGCTTTTTTTTTCAAGATTCAAGGTTTTCGGGACTGCTACGTTACTAATTCTTAGTGTAAAGTTGACCCATTCAGGTTGGGGTTTGGCGGAATCTTGAACAAAAGTTCAGTTCCGGTGCCTAAACCCAACACCCCCAGAAACGGGCATGATCAGTGCCGGCTTTGCCGGTAGGATTTAAAGGAACGAGTCTGCTCATTACTAGTTAACAAGCATGATTGGTGTCGACACCATCAGTGGGTGTTAACCCTATAAATGTTGCTGGCAAAGCCAGTGGTGGCATTAAAATGCAGGTGGCACAATTATTTAGCAGCTTTTAACACCTTCCTGAAGTGGAGGTAATAGTATGGCACAGGGAAAAGTAACTTCCTGACCCATGTCGTACTATTACAACCTGCTACTAGCAGTGGCTCCCAAGCAGAAGCCTTTGCCAGAAGCAGCGGGTGTCTGCTGTATATTACAGCTGACACCCACCTCTAACACCCTGGATAGGACATTCCTCCAATTCCAGGTGGACTGGGGGATCTAAGGGGCATCAGGTGTGGATCGGACTTTCCTGCACCATGTTTCCGGAAGCCAGGCCCTGTCACCAGCTAGGACACGGCTGTAATCTATTGAGCATGCGCCATTACATAAAACAATATATTTGTAGTTGTGTTAGTTCAATATGAACTTGTACGTGAACAAGCAATCAGAGGATCACTTGTTCAAGCCAACCTGTAAAAAAAAAAGTTTTAAAACAATCAATAAGGTTTTTCAATAAAAATACATCATTAAATAAAGGGAAGTAATGAAGTCCCCCAAACATCAACATTTCCAATACACATCTAATAAAGTACAAAAACCACAGAGTCACCAAAAACCCCCACATATATGGTATTGCCGTGTCTGTAGCAATCTGTAAAATAAATTCAAAAAATCTAAAACCAGAATTGATTTTCTTTTTCTCCATACATTAAATAGTTAATAAAATCTAATCTTTGATGTAAAGACCCTCTAAAATGAAGTATGCGTAAAGTGCATCTATTCTCGTAGAAAATAAGCCCTTAAATGTCCAAATTTGCAAAATAAACATAGGCTATATAGCCTTTATATAGTGACAATGCAAATCTACTCTGAATGACGCAGCTTCCCTCCGATGCTCTGGCGTGTGCCCACTCAGCAGGTTACCACCCAATTTGGGGGATTGTTATATTCAGGAGAAATTGGGTATTAAACTTTGTGGAGTGGTTTGGTATTTTATCCAATAAGAATGTGTAAATGTTTTGAAAAATACCTTCATTTTGCAAAAAAGATAAAATTTCAAAATTGCACCCGAAATCTGTATCTTTTTTTCCATGTACAGAAATGTATGAGTTTTATTATCAGCCGAAAAATATTGTACAGGGAAACAAAATCCTTCCCTGACCGCCCCAAATGTCACCTCGCCTTTATTATTTGGGTCAGTACAATCATGTAAAAACCAAAATTATATACCGTATATACTCGAGTCTAAGTTTTTCAGCTCAAAAAATGTGCTGAAAAACCTTAGCTAAGCTTACACTCGAAAAAAAAAACAAAAAGTGTACTCACCTTCCGACGCCCCCCCCTCCAGCAGGTCCTCTTCTGTCCATCGCGACTCCGGCATCGGCTCAGTGTCCCCATGCGGTCCATCGCAGGCACCATGACGTCACCCGCACGCTGACACTCTAACGTGTGCGCCAGCTGACGTCTTGGTGCCTGCGACGGACGACATGGGAACACTGATAGAAGAGAACCCGCCGGGGGGGGGGGCGTCGGAAGGTTAGTACACTTTTTGTTTTTTCCTATAGGCATGCTATGCATGCTATATACTAGAGGGTCTAGCAGGATATATACTGGGGAACAGAGGCTAGCAGGCTATATACTACAGGTGCTGGCAAGCTATAAACTAGAGTGGCTGGCAGGCTATATACTAGAGGGGATGGCAGGCTATACACTATAGGGCACAGCCAGGCTATATACTACAGGGGTTGGGAGGCTGTATACTACAGGGGCTGGCAGGCTATATACTAAAGGGGGCTGCAGGTTATATACTACAGGAGCATGCAGGCTATATACTACAGGGGGCTGGCGGGCTATATACTACAGGGGCTATTAGGCTATATACTACAGGGGGCTGGCAGGCTATATACTAGATGGGGCTGGCAGGCTATACACTAGAGGAGGCTGGCGGGCTATATACTACAGGGGCTGTAGGGCTATATACTACAGGGGCTGGCAGGCTACATACTACATGTGCTGGCTAGTTATATACTACAGGGGCTGGCAGGCTATATACTACAGGGGGCTGGCAGGCTATATACTACAGGGGCTGGCAGGCTATATACTATAGGGGCCCTATACCTTTGACTTATACTCAAGTCAATAGGTTTTTCCATTTTTTTTTGTTAAAATTAGGGGTCACGGCTTATACTAGCGTCAGCTTATACTCAAGTTTTTATTATGTTCTTATATCTTTAAAAAAAATTCAACCTTTTAAGATAAATATTAGTAGTGTTGTCATATTCTGTAGCCAATAACTTTTTATCCTTTAAAGTACGGAGCTGCGTCTGCATACTACATGGATACTGTTTAAAAGTTTCAATTTTAGGATAAAATTCTTAGCAAAGCATTTGTTTTCTTATTCGACGTAGAGCGGTCTTCACCTCTTGATTTTTCAAGCTATAAATGAGAGGATTGAGCATTGGAATGACTCCTGCGTACAATATGGCAAACACCTTGTCCTGGTCCATGGAGTAGCTGGACTTTGGTCTCATGTACATGCCAAGGACCGTGCCATAAAACAAGAGGATGACTGTGAGATGTGAGGAGCAGGTGGAGAAGGTTTTTAGTCTTCCATCTTTAGTGTTAATCTTTAGGATCGTTGATATTATATATATGTAGGACACCAAGGTCATGACCGAAGGAACAAAGCCAATGACTGCACTTGGTCCAAGTATTACCATCTCTATAGTTCGCGTGTCACTACAAGAGAGCATCATTAAGGGCTTCAAGTCACAGAAGAGATGGTCAATTTTATTAGACCTACAAAATTTACATGAAGATATCAGAATTGTGTAAAGAATGGAATCAAGAACTCCTATACTCCAAGATATAAATGACACCAAGAAACAGACTTGAAGACTCATGAAGTGAGAATAACGAAGAGGAAGACATATGGCCACATAGCGATCATAAGCCATGGCCGCCAGGATGAAGTATTCCGTCACCATGAGCATCACCAAAAAGAAAAGCTGAGTAATACAGCCATTGAAGGAGATGACATTGTTACCAGTTACAAAGATGTCCAATAACTTGGGCAAAATCATTGAGGTGAAAGACATATCCAATACAGACATGTTACATAGGAAGATAAACATGGGACTGTGAAAGTGATGATCCAAGCAAAACAAACCAGTTGATAGAGAATTTCCAACCAACGTTGCTGCATAGATGGACAGAAATATGAAGAATAAACCCAACTGGAAGCTCGGAAGCTCTTGAAAGCCAAGAAGGACAAATTCAGTGGCTGTTTTGTTTGTTACCTCCATTAAGCAATCGATAATTAAAGGGATATAAAAAAAACTAGGAAAAGCAAGTAGAATGTTAAATAGAGATGAGCGAACATACTCGTCCGAGCTTGATGCTTGGTCGAGCATTAGGGTACTCGAAACTGCTCGTTGCTCGGACGAATACTTCGCCCGCTCGAGAAAATGGCATCTCCCGCCGTTTTGCTTTTTGGCGGCCAGAAACAGAGCCAATCACAAGCCAGGAGACTCTGCACTCCACCCAGCATGACGTGGTACCCTTACACGTCGATAGCAGTGGTTGGCTGGCCTGATCAGGTGACCCTGGAATAGACTAGCCCCTGCCCGCGCTGCTCGGATCATTCTCTGTCTGGATGCCGCTAGGGAGAGAGCTGCTGCTGGTCAGGGAAAGCGTTAGGGTGTTCTATTAGAATAGTGTTAGGCAGGAGTGATTCTACAAGAACCCAACAGTCCTTCTTAGGGCTACAATAACGCTATACATTTTTTTTTTTATTTGCTTGTGGCTGGGCTTGCTGGCATTAGTAGTGCAGCTAGTACCATATTGTGAGGAATTTGCTGGGAGACCTGCGACCGTTGTGTTTAGCTCTTAGTGACACGTATATCCACCTCAAACACCGAAGTGGGTCAATATATTAGGGGTTTGATTAGAATTAGGCAGAGTCTGCTGATTTATTTTTTTTTTTACCTTTATTTCATTTTATAGCTCAAAGTCATCAGGCACAGCACAAAATCCAGTTGTGTGCTGTCAGTGTAGGTTAGAAACTAGCCATAGCAATAGGATAGCATCGTTTTGTTAAAAAAATAAAAAAATTTAAAAAAAAAACACAAAAAAAAAAAAAACTAAAAGTTTACACTTTAATTTGGAAAATGTTTAACCCGAGGGGTAGGGGTAGAGGACGAGGGCGTGGACGTGGGCGTCCAACTACTGCAGGGGTCAGAGGCCGTGGTCCTGGGCGGGGTGAGACACCACCTACTGATGATGGAGCAGGAGAACGCCGCAGAGCTACACTCCCTAGGTTCATCATGTCTCAAGTTACTGGGACTCGTGGTAGAGCACTGTTGAGGCCAGAACAGTGCGAAGAGGTGATGTCGTGGATTGCCGACAATGCTTCTAGCCATTTGTCCACCAGTCAGTCTTCCACGCAGTCCACCCATGTCACCGAAATCAGCACTCCTCCAGCTCCTCCACCTCAGCCTCCTTCCCCCCAGTCTGCCCCCTCCCAGCAAAATTTGGCATTTGAACCGGCATACTCTGAGGAACTGTTTTCTGGACCCTTCCCACAGTCACAAACCACTTATCCGGTTGCTGCTGGTTTTCCACCAGTCGCAGTCTGTGGGTGATGATGACATTATTGACGTAGTGGAAGAAGTGTGTAAAGAGGTGTCGGACGATAAGGAGACACGGTTGTCAGACAGTGGTGAAGTTGTTGTCAGGGCAGGAAGTCCGAGGGGGGAGCAGACTGAGGGATCGGAGGATGATGATGTGACAGACCCAAGCTGGGTTGATAGGCCGGGTGAACACAGTGCTTCTGATACGGAGGCGAGTCCTATAGCAGAACAGGTTGGAAGAGGCAGTGGTGGGGCCAGACGGAGAGGCAGGGCCAGAGCTGGTGCATCAGCGCCAAATGTTGCCTGTAGTCAAGCTCCCGTGGTGAGGGCTAGATTTTCAGAAGTCTGGAGGTTCTTTGAAGAAACAACGGATGACCGACGGACTGTGGTGTGCAACCTTTGCCAAACCAGGATCAGTAGGGGTTCCACCACTACTAGCTTAACTACCACCAGTATGCGCAGGCATATGAATGCTAAACACCCCACTCAATGGCACCAAGCCCATTCACCTCCGGCCGGGCACACCACTGCTCCTTCCCCTGTGTCATCTGCTAGTCAGCCCCCTTCCCAGGACCACGGCCCAAACACCTCCCGTGCGAAAACCCCATCTTCACCTCCACGATCCTCCACAGCATCCACCAGCGTTCAGCTCTCCATACCCCAGACGCTGGAGCGCAAAAGGAAGTATAGCGCAACCCACCCACACACCCAAGCCCTCAACGTCCACATCTCCAAGTTGCTTAGCCTGGAGATGCTGCCCTATAGGCTGGTAGAGACCAAGGCCTTTCGAAACCTCATGGCGGCGGCCGCCCCTCGGTATTCGGTCCCCAGCCGCCACTACTTTTCCCGATGTGCCGTCCCAGCCCTGCACAAGCACGTGTCAGAGAACATCATCCGTGCCCTGACCAACGCCGTTTCTGACAAGGTCCACCTGACCACGGACATGTGGACGAGTGCTGCCGGGCAGGGCCACTATATATTGCTGACGGCACATTGGGTTAACTTGGTGGAGGCTGGGACCGAGTCTGACCCTGGGGCTGCTCATATACTGCCGACGCCGAGGATTGCGGGGCCTACCTCGGTCCAGGTCTCTCAGGCCTACTATGCCTCCTCCTCCTCCCACCCCTCCTCCACCTCCTCCTCCTCCGAATTACCATCCGTGGGCATGGCGCCATCAGTCGGTAGCTCTAGGCACAGCAGCAGTGCCATTGCTAAGCGACAGCAGGCGGTGCTCAAACTGCTGAGCCTAGGCGATAAAAGGCACACCGCCCAAGAGCTATTACAGGGCATCACAGCGCAGACAGATCGGTGGCTGGCACCGCTGAACCTGAAGCCAGGCATGGTTGTGTGTGACAACGGCCGTAACCTGGTGGCGGCTCTGCAACTCGGCAGACTGACACATGTGCCATGCCTGGCCCATGTGTTAAATCTCATAGTTCAGCGTTTCCTCAAGACATACCCCAATCTGTCTGATTTGCTCACGAAGGTGCGCCGCATTTCAGGAAGTCCAGCACAGATGCTGCCACTCTCAGGGCAGCGCAGCGCCGCCTCCAACTGCCCGCTCACCGACTGTTGTGCGACGTGCCCACGAGGTGGAATTCAACATTAACCGTGTTATCCAGAGTTTACCAGCAGCGCCGAGCGATTGTAGACTGCCAGATGTCAACTTCCACCAGAACTGGTAGTCAGGTCAGTCAGCTTCCTCAAGTCTACAATGAGGAGTGGACGTGGATGTCTGATATCTGTCAGGTGTTGAGTAACTTTGAGGAGTCAACACAGATGGTCAGTGGCGATGCCGCCATCATCAGCCTCACCATCCTGCTGCTTGGCCTGTTGAAAAACTCAGCATGAAGTCGGAAGCTTTGTGCTCGTCACAAGAGACAGGGGAAGAAGATTCCCTTGTTGATAGCCAAAGCACCCTTAGGTCTGTTTCTCAGCGCATATCGGAGGAGGTGGAGGAGGATGAGGAGGAAGAGGAGGAGAATGTTGGCGAGACAGAAGAGGGGACCATTGTTCAGTCCTTCACTGTTCAGCGTGTATGGGCAGAAGAAGAGGAGTTGGAAGAGGAGGAAATGGGCAGTCAGGCCAGTGAGGGGAGTGAATTCTTGCGCGTTGGGACTCTGGCACATATGGCAGATTTCATGCTAGGCTGCCTATCCCGTGACCCTCGCGTTCAAAGAATTTATTCCAGCACCGATTACTGGGTATTCACTCTCCTGGACCCACGGTACAAGCAAAATCTTTCCACTCTCATCCCTGAAGAGGAAAGGAGTGTGAGAATGCATGAATACCAGCAGGCCCTGGTGCACAAGCTGAAACAGTATTTCCCTTCTGACAGCGCTAGCGGCAGAGGGCGTACTTCTGCGGGACAAGTAGCAAGGGAGAGTAGGCGAGCAGGCAGCTTTTCCAGCACTGGCAGGGGTACGCTTTACAAGGCCTTTGCCAGTCCGAGCGGGTTTTCAGTGCAGCTGGTGGCATCATCATCGATAAGCGCACACGCCTGTCGACTGACAGCGCTGACAGGCTGACGCTTATCAAGATGAATAAAGCCTGGATTTCTCCGGATTTTCATTCTCCCCCAGTTGAAAGAAGCTCAACCTGAATAATGTATGCACTCCTCCTCCTCATTGTCCTCCTTCTCCTCCTCTTTGTACACTAAAGCATAGGAAACTGGCTATTTTTTGCCAGGGCCAACTGGCTCTAGCTATAGTACTCTATGTATTTAATTTTTCTGGAGGGCCACCTACCCAGTCCTCTGTTTTAAGCAATTTTTGGGAGTGCCACATACAGGCACTCAATCTATTTAATTTTTCTGGAGGACCACCTACCTGCTCCTCTGGTTTGAAAACTTTTTTGGACTGCCACATACAGGCACTCAATTTATTTAATTTTTCTGGAGGACCACCTACCTGCTCCTCTGGTTTGAAAACTTTTTTGGACTGCCACATACAGGCACTATCCAAATTAAATTGTCTCCATTGCTACCTCCACACGTCATCGCCATAGCTGCCTCCAAAAGTCGTCCATATAGCTGCCTCCATACATTGTCTCCTTATCAAACGAACTGTGTCGGCCAGAATTTTGGGTTGTTTTCATGGCTTCCACATCAAACTTGTCGCCACCCTGCTGTGTAATCTACAAAATATACTGGCAAACTTTTATCATTTACCGATATTATTTCAGCGCTTCTTGCGCATCTGTTTACATTCCCCTCACCCGCCATATCCCAAACTTATAAGAACGCTACTACACTTGATCTTATACAAAAGGTTCTTAGAAGTGCTGTTTGGGGAGTAGCCTAGAGACAAGGGCTTGGATTGGCGAAAGCTCGCCTGGCAGCGGAGGGCCAGCTCCATCTCAAAATCCAACTAACATAGTTTTAACTGCAGCACCTTTAATCTACTACTAGTTCACTGCCTCCATACATCGTCCCCTTATCAAACGAGCTGTGTCAGGCAGAATTTTCAGGTGTTTCACCAGATACATAGTGGAACTCGGCCCATCTGTCGCCGCCATGCTGGAAACCTGAAGTTGCAATCATAGCAGCGCAATATGGATGCCCCATACTGTCGCTCTTAATCATGGAACCATTTCCGTAAAAACAATTAAAAATAGAACCACTATGCTATTCCATTATTCCTAAGTGAAATATTCAAACGACCCGGCCTGCTTTGAAAATTATAATTTTTTCAAAGTAAACGCTTCTGGCCCCCAGACCCATTTTGGGTGGGGAGGAGCCAAGAGACAGGGGCTTGGACAGCCTCAGAGGCATCCATGCATGCTGCCCCTGCTGTTTCCTGTCCATTTTGCCTCCACAATCCTCCACAGCGTCCACCAATGTCTCATTTCAACTCTCTTTACCCCAGACGCTGGAGCACGAGAGGATATGCAGCACATCATCCCCTTATCAAACGAGCTGTGTCAGGCAGAATTTTCAGGTGTTTCACCAGATACATAGTGGAACTCGGCCCATCTGTCGCTGCCATGCTGGAGACCTGAAGTTGCAATCATAGCAGCGCAATATGAATGCCCCATACTGTCGCTCTTAATCATGGAAGTCGTCTCCATGGCTGCCTCCACATGTCGTCCCCTTATCAAAAGAGCTGTGTCAGGCTCATTTTTCGGGTGTTTCACCAGATACGTTATGGAACTTGGTCACTATGTCGCCACCATGCTGTGTTATCGACTAAATATACCGTCAACCTTTTGTTCACATAGGAAATCATTTCACCTCCTTTGGTAAAACCTGAGTCCATTTAGGGTATGTCGCCATGAGACTCTCTAGCCTGCCACTGCTGCCGCTGCCTCTGCATGCCGTCCCCTATAGTGTCAGGGTCAATTATTGGATGTTTTAGATGCTATCTAGCCTCATTCGGTCACTCTGTCATGGCCATGCTGTTGCCCATAATTTTGGCATAATGGTGCGTTTAAGCAGCCTCAGAGGCATCCATGCATGCTGCCCCTGCCGTTTCCTGTCCATTTCCGTGGTGTTTCCATCCTTTTCTGAGGTTCCCAGGTGTTTGGCCAAGCTTCCCTGTGCAGAGCCTTGGTCCCCTTGAAAAATGCTCGAGTCTCCCATTGACTTCAATGGGGCTCGTTATTCGAGACGAGCACTCGAGCATCGGGAAAAGTTTGTCTCGAATAACGAGTACCCGAGCATTTTAGTGCTCGCTCATCTCTAATGTTAAAGTTATAACAAAGAGTGAGTGTATGGTCTTGATTTGGTGATACATGGCTCAAATAAGACTAGTCTAAGAAAATCATGTTGAGTTCACCTACAAAAAAACATGAATTAAATTGACAGCTGGGAACCCCCAATGATTGGCAGAATAGAGGAAGACTTTATGTCTCCATGAGTTGCCCTACAGTGAACTGGACATCTGGGATTATCAATCCTGTAAACCATAAAAATCCTGAAGACCCCTAAAATACGTCCAGTGCTCCATTGATATGTAACAACATTCCAGGAAGGTTTACAGGATAGTCAATCCCATACGTTTTATACTGTATAGAGCAGCTTTTTTCTTTTAAATATATAGATACAACAATATTAAATCATCCCTGAAACATCCCTGAAGTCCCATAAAACTCATCTGGAGCTCCATTGATTTGCAGCAGACCTCCCATGGCTTCCACAATGGTCAATCCCATAAATTGTAATTTTAATCTATATTAGTTATTAATTCAACACTCCTAACACTTTGCATCCTATTGCAGTTCTGTTGGCATTTTCTTCATCTAGCCCCACCATCCCGGAGCTTTTGGTGCCCTTAACATTGGCACCTGACATTCTCTGGGTAACCTCACGTTGTTGTTTGCTGTAGACCACCCACCTGACTGTAGAGAATTAGTAGATTGAATGTAAACATTAATTACCTTAATTGTTCAGAAAGGGTGAGAATTAAAGCAAAAATTCCAATTGCGCCAAAATCAGTGGAGCTGCAACATGTGACTGTACCCGACAGGAAAGGGTCTGAATACTTATGACCATGTTTATTCTTTAATAATTAGCATAAATATATAGATTTGATTTGATTCAGATTTGATTAATTTGTATAAATATATGAATGGTTCATAGAAAAAATATAATGGAAAGTTGTTCCAGGTTAAATCAAATGAAAAAGCGGGCGATGTCCCCGCCTGGAGAGAAAACAAGGTTACAAGCTTTTACTGTAGTGTCAAGAAGTGTCTAGATGCCTTTTTGCATCTAAGTAGCATTGATGGTTGTAATATAGACTTCTGTTCCTTTACCTCTCTTCCTCCAATCCCCTCTCTTCCTTGGTTGAGCTTGATGGACATGTGTCTTCTATCAACCATATAAACTATGTAACTATGTAAGCTCAAAAAACTACATTATATATATAAATATAACAATCTAAATTTAGATTTTTAGGAGAAAATCAGTGTCCTGTTGTTACAAGAATCTGCATCAATATTCTCATATTCAAAGCTGTTGTGAATGGTGAGATATGGGAGCACATTTACTTACCCGTCCCATTGATGTCGCCGATTCGGAATGTCTGACGAGGATCCGGAGGTGCCGCGATTCACTGCGTGCGTCCAATTTACTGCATGTGTCGCTTCTGCGTTGAGGTCCGCCGGAGTTCATCTTCTTCTTCCTGGTGCATGTGAGTGCTGATCTTGAGACACAATTTCATTTTTAAATTCTGTGGTTTGTCCGAATCAGTCGGGTTGTCTGATGGCAACGCCCCCGATTTGTGTCGCATGCAAGCCGGCGCCGATGAGCCACAATTTGATCGCGTGTGTCAAAAACCAGGGGCAATTCAGGGCAAATCGGCAAAAAATTGCGAAACCCGATGGAAATGCGTCCGACGGACCCTTATGAAATGTGACCCATGGAGTCTTAAAGTCAAAAGTTCCAATAATGGGTAGATTTCACAGGTACCCATGGACAGTAGATCAAATTCCTAATATTAAAAAAAATTGTCATTCAAAAATAAATAAGCCATGTGCCCTAGATAATGTAATCCCTCCTTGCATGAAGCTAAAATCTTTTAGCCTTGAGTTATGCCTAATTGAATTGTATACTTATTCAATAGGTCGAAAATATCGGTGTCAGGATCAGTGGATCCTCTCGACCACCACGGGAGATGGAACTAGCCGACACCTGGGACCGGAATCCAAGTGCCACCTCGTTTTCACCAGAGCCCGCCACAAAGCGGGTTGGACTTGCTGCGGCTGTTAGGGTTTGGTAACACAGAAGAAACCGTGGGGCGACTACTCGAAATACACTGGATAAATGTGGGAAGGGAAACACAAACAGACTGACAAACATAAAACACAAAAGAAGGGTAAACTAGCCGGAATCACAACGAGAGGGTACATCAATAACAAAGCCAGAAGGCAAAACGTCAATGTCAAAAACTAGCCGAGGTCACAACGATTCAGATACAGATACAGAGCGAGTCACACCTAATGCAGCGAGCGAGTGCTGAAGGGTTTTCAAACACTGGCACAGGTGACTAGTGAAACTTCAATTTATGCAGCCAGAACTCTACCTCCAGAACCTGATAGGAGCTGGACAGCTTCTGGGAATTAACCCCTCATGGTGCAGAACACCCAGGCATCATGCAGAGGTACCACAAGTCCCAGCAGTTCCGAACACAACTTCTAGACAGCGCGAGCTCTTAGCAGCCGCTGCCTGGGACGAGAGGTGGAGTTTGGGCGGATACGCGCCGTGGGTCGGAGAACGCTGCTGGCACCAGCAGAAGAACCAGAAGTCCCAGCATTCTTCCTAGCGACCCTGACAGCGGCAGGATACCACATGGTCGTTTCCAGGCACAACCAGCCCACGGTGGCAGCCGAGGTCGAGGTACCTTAGCAGAAGACAGTCTCATAGTCAGGTCCAGGCTCGGGGTCAGGGCAGGCGGCAGAGATGCGAGGTCAAGTCCAAATCCGGGGTCAGCAACGGGAGGTCCAGGCAGGTGGGAACGGGAACACAGGCAAACGGAACACAGCAACACGGAGGAACTCAGATAACACGGCTACACGGGACTCGGGAGCGGAGACACACAGGAACGCAGGAATACACAGGAACGCAGGAATACACAGGAACGCAGGAATACACAGGAATGCAGGAATACACAGGAACGCAGGAACGCCTTTTCTTAGGCTGTGAGGCACAAAGATCCGGCAGGGGACACAGGAAGAGGCAGGATTCTTAAAGGTGAGGTGTTCAGCCAGTGCACCAATTAGCGGTGCGCTGGCCCTTTAAATTTTTGGCAAGATCCATGCGCGCGCCCTAGGAGGCAGGGACGCGCGCGCACGGCAGTTCGGGGAAGAGCAGGACCCGGGAGAGGTGAGTGAGGAGACCAGGCACCAGCGGAGGCACACAGAGGAGCACGGATGCGCTTGCGATCCAAGACAGGGATCGCGGAAGCACCCGTGACAGTGCCCCCCATCCTTCGGCCTCCCTCTCTTCTTGGGCCTGAGCAGGCTCTTGTCCAGGATGTTATCCTCTGGCTCCCAAGATCTCTCCGCAGGACCAAATCCTTTCCAGTCTACCAGAAATAACCGCCTATCTCTCACTGTCTTAGTATCCAGAATCTCTTTCACCTCGAAGACATCGGTGGAATCAGCTTGTGGTGCCGGAGGAGGAGTAATTTGTCGGTTGAAGCGGTTGAAGATGACTGGCTTAAAGAGTGAAACGTGGAAAGAGTTAGGAATGTGCATGCTGGGAGGCAGACGCAACTTGTAAGCCACCGGGTTGATGCGGCTGAGAATTTCATATGGACCCAAGAAACGAGGTCCCAATTTATAGCTCGGGATCTTCAGCCGAACATACTTGGCGGACAGCCAGACCCTGTCACCAGGAGCTAAAACAGGAAATGGTCGGCGTCTCTTGTCTGACAGGGATCGCGGGAGCACCCGTGACAATCGGTAGTGATGCAAATGTCTCCATTCACTGCAGCTTGGCTTTATTAAAGGGAATAAAAACCTGAGCCTAACACCAGATTTAACCTTATTTATAATGGGGCTTCAAAATGTGCCAAAACAGCAATACCAACATTAGTTTGACAGATGTGTCTGATTTACAGAATGGAAAGAAAATTAAAAAAAAAAAACCTCCTGATGTAGCTGCAGCTTCATCAGAATCCGGTGATCTCTGGAGTGTGGTTTATTTCAGTGTTGATATTTCGAGATTATCTTTGGTAATAGAAGTGGATGGATGGATCAAGCAAAAATACAGAGCAAAAATATTTCCCTTAAACCAGGGCCCTCAAGAGTGAAAAATATTGAAACATTATGATCTCATTATCATCTGACTTCCCAATAGGTCCAAATCAGGGACATTTAGAGCCCTTTTTTAAGGAATTAAACTGCAAAAATTTTTACAAAATTTGTAAAGTATCTGCTCAGCCTACAGCCACATCCTGTCTCAACTTTCCAGCAAAATACATGAAATTGTGCATCAAAACAGGTAATTAAAGCATCTAAGGGTTAAAATTAGGCTCAGGAAGGAAGTCACAAGAACAATTTGATTGAAGTTCAGAAACAAACAAATTTGGGAACATATTTTCGAGCAGAAGAAGCCAGAAAGTGATTGTAAACTTGAGATAAACACAAAATAATCCTAAAATAAAAATGAACACTGAAATGGATCAGTAGAATAGATGGATCCAAGTTTCTTTTTCTACAATGTTCTATATTTTTATAAAATTGCTGAGAAGTTATAAGGCATGTAATACCGTACCTGCCACAAGAGTAGCCTGCAGCACACAGTATACCAGCCTTAAATACTGTGAGTAGCCTGCAGCACACAGTATACCGGCCTTATATACTATGAGTAGCCTGCAGCACACAGTATACCGGCCTTATATACTGTGAGAAGCCTGCAGCACACAGTATACCGGCCTTATATACTGTGAGTAGCCTGCAGCACACAGTATACCGGCCTTATATACTGTGAGTATCCTGCAGCACACAGTATACCGGCCTTATATACTATGAGTAGCCTGCAGCACACAGTATACCAGCCTTATATACTATGAGTAGCCTGCAGCACACAGTATACCGGCCTTATATACTATGAGTAGCCTGCAGCACACAGTATACCGGCCTTATATACTATGAGTAGCCTGCAGCACACAGTATACCAGCCTTATATACTGTGAGTAGCCCGCAGCACACAATATACCGGCCTTATATACTGTGAGTAGCCTGCAGCACACAGTATACCGGCCTTATATACAACGAAAATATTCACCTGAGCTTACAATTTCCAATGAATTATAATGAAGCGTCCAGGGAATTACAAGAATAAAGGCAACTAAAGATGTTTTTATGGTTTAACCCTTGGTCTTTATCAACCCACTTTTTCAACTCTAAAATGTGTAGCTTTGTAACAGAAAAATGTACTTTTAATTGAAATTATGTAAATTTATGTAAATCTGAGAGGATCCAATCTATGTTTCGAGGCCAAAATTCTATACAAATCTGGTGATTTTCAGGCACTGAATCAAATCTGAACATTTTCTGACTTTCTTTGGTCGATTCTTATATATATGTCTAATGACCCTTTAAAAGGAATATACATTTCAATGGGCCTTTGATGGTTTCCGTTATTGTCTAGTTGTACTATGACTGTTTTGCTTCCGTGATCGTTTTAGGGAAAACTGCAAATTTAAAAGTTCTCACAACTTTAATGAAACACAATAGGACCAGTTTTTTTTAAAAAATTATTATTTTATTAATTTTTATTATTAGGTGGAATCATATACAAATTCCCAGGACAAATAAAGCAACATCAGTGTGGATTGAATAGATTTGGACCCAACTCGAATCTTACAAAAAATTCTGTTAAGCTTCAGCAAAATATGTAGAATGATTCAATCGTCGCCAATGTAAGTTTTAAAAAAAATTTTAAATTGAAATTTTATAATTTTCACATTTTGAAAATATATAGCCATTAGAGATGAGCAAGCACTAAAATGCTCGGGTACTCGTTATTCGAGACGAACTTTTCCCGATGCTCGAGTGCTCGTCTCGAATAACGAGCCCCATTGAAGTCAATGGGAGACTTAAGCATTTTTCAAGGGGACCAAGGCTCTGCACAGGGAAGCTTGGCCAAACACCTGGGAACCTCAGAAAAGGATGGAAACACCACGGAAATGGACAGGAAACAGCAGGGGCAGCATGCATGGATGCCTCTGAGGCTGCTTAATCGCACCATTATGCCAAAATTATGGGCAACAGCATGGCCATGACAGAGTGACAGAATGAAGCTAGATAGCATCTAAAACATCCAATAATTAACCCTGACACTATAGGGGACGGCATGCAGAGGCAGCGGCAGCAGTGGCAGGCTAGAGAGTCTCATGGCGACATACCCTAAATGGCCTCAGGTTTCACCAAAGGAGGTGAAATGATTTCCTATGTGAACAAAAGGTTGACGGTATATTAAGTCGATAACACAGCATGGTGTCGACATAGTGACCAAGTTCCATAACGTATCTGGTGAAACACCCGAAAAATGAGCCTGACACAGCTCTTTTGATAAGGGGACGACATGTGGAGGCAGCCATGGAGACGACTTCCATGATTAAGAGCGACAGTATGGGGCATTCATATTGCGCTGCTATGATTGCAACTTCAGGTCTCCAGCATGGCGGCGACAGATGGGCCGAGTTCCACTATGTATCTGGTGAAACACCTGAAAATTCTGCCTGACACAGCTCGTTTGATAAGGGGATGATGTGCTGCATATCCTCTTGTGCTCCAGCGTCTGGGGTATAGAGAGTTGAAATGAGACATTGGTGGACGCTGTGGAGGATCGTGGAGGCAAAATGGACAGGAAACAGCAGGGGCAGCATGCATGGATGCCTCTGAGGCTGCCTAATCTTGGCATGGAGCTGGCGGTCCACTGCCAGGCGAGCTTTCGCCTGTCCAAGCCCCTGTCTCTCGGCTCCTCCCCACCCAAAATGGGCCTGGGGGCCAGAAGTGTTTACTTTGAAAAAATTATAATTTTCAAAGCAGGCCGGGTTGTTTGAATATTTCACCTAGGAATAATGGAATAGCATAGTGGTTCTATTTTTAATTGTTTTTACGGAAATGGTTCCATGATTAAGAGCGACAGTATGGGGCATCCATATTGCGCTGCTATGATTGCAACTTCAGGTCTCCAGCATGGCGGCGACAGATGGGCCGAGTTCCACTATGTATCTGGTGAAACACCTGAAAATTCTGCCTGACACAGCTCGTTTGATAAGGGGACGATGTATGGAGGCAGTGAACTAGTAGTAGATTAAAGGTGCTGCAGTTAAAACTATGTTAGTTGGATCTTGAGATGGAGCTGGCGCTCCGCTGCCAGGCGAGCTTTCCAAGCCCCTGTCTCTAGGCTACTCCCCAAACAGCGCTTCTAAGAACCATTTGTATAAGATCAAGTGTAGTAGCGTTCTTATAAGTTTAGGATATGGCGGGTGAGGGGAATGTAAACAGATGCGCAAGAAGCGCTGAAATAATATTGGTAAATGATAAAAGGTTGCCAGTATATTTTGTGGATTACACAGCAGGGTGGCGACAAAGTTAACAAGTTTGATGTGGAATCCATGAAAACAACCCAAAATTCTGCCTGACACAGTTCGTTTGATAAGGAGACCATGTATGGAGGCAGCTATATGGACGACTTTTGGAGGCGGCTATGGCGATGACGTGTGGAGGTAGCAATGGAGACAACGTGTGGAGCCAGCTAAAAAGACTACATGTGGAGGCTGCTATGGAGACAATTTAATTTGTCTCAAACCAGAGGAGCAGGTAGGTGGTCCTCCAGAAAAATTAAATAAATTGAGTGCCTGTATGTGGCAGTCCAAAAAAGTTTTCAAACCAGAGGAGCAGGTAGGTGGTCCTCCAGAAAAATTAAATAGATTTAGTGCCTGTATGTGGCACTCCCAAAAATTGCTTAAAACAGAGGACCGGGTAGGTGGCCCTCCAGAAAAATTAAATACATAGAGTACTATAGCTAGAGCCAGTTGGCCCTGGCAAAAAATAGCCAGTTTCCTATGCTTTAGTGTACAAAGAGGAGGAGAAGGAGGACAATGAGGAGGAGGACTGCATACATTATTCAGGTTGAGCTTCTTTCACCTGGTGGAGAATGAAAATCCGGAGAAATCCAGGCTTTATTCATCTTGATAAGCGTCAGCCTGTCAGCGCTGTCAGTCGACAGGCGTTTACGCTTATCGGTGATGATGCCACCAGCTGCACTGAAAACCCGCTCGGACAACATGCTAGCGGCAGGGCAGGCAAGAACCTCCAAGGCGTACAGCGCCAGTTCGTGCCACATGTCCAGCTTTGAAACCCAGTAGTTGTAGGGAGCTGTGTGATCATTTAGGACGATGGTATGGTCAGCTACGTACTCCCTCACCATCTTTCTGTAAAGATCAGCCCTACTCTGCCGAGACTGGGGACAGGTGACAGTGTCTTGCTGGGGTGACATAAAACTGGCAAAGGCCTTGTAAAGCGTACCCCTGCCAGTGCTGGACAAGCTGCCTGCTCGCCTACTCTCCCTCGCTACTTGTCCCGCAGAAGTACGCCCTCTGCCGCTAGCGCTGTCAGAAGGGAAATACTGTTTCAGCTTGTGCACCAGGGCCTGCTGGTATTCATGCATTCTCCCACTCCTTTCCTCTCCAGGGATGAGAGTGGAAAGATTTTGCTTGTACCGTGGGTCCAGGAGAGTGAATACCCAGTAATCGGTGCTGGAATAAATTCTTTGAACGCGAGGGTCATGGGATAGGCAGCCTAGCATGAAATCTGCCATATGTGCCAGAGTCCCAACGCGCAAGAATTCACTCCCCTCACTGGCCTGACTGCCCATTTCCTCCTCCTCCAACTCCTCCAACTCCTCTTCTTCTGCCCATACAGGCTGAACATTGAAGGACTGAACAATGGTCCCCTCTTCTGTCTCGCCAACATTCTCCTCCTCTTCCTCCTCATCCTCCTCCACCTCCTCCGATATGCGATGAGAAACAGACCTAAGGGTGCTTTGGCTATCAACAAGGGAATCTTCTTCCCCCGTCTCTTGTGACGAGCGCAAAGCTTCCGACTTCATGCTGACCAGAGAGTTTTTCAACAGGCCAAGCAGCGGGATGGTGAGGCTGATGATGGCGGCATCACCACTGACCATCTGTGTTGACTCCTCGAAGTTACTCAGCACCTGACAGATATCAGACATCCACGTCCACTCCTCATTGTAGACTTGAGGAAGCTGACTGACCTGACTACCAGTTCTGGTGGAAGTTGACATCTGGCAGTCTACAATCGCTCTGCGCTGCTGGTAAACTCTGGATAACATGGTTAATGTTGAATTCCACCTCGTGGGCACGTCGCACAACAGTCGGTGAGCGGGCAGTTGGAGGCGGCGCTGCGCTGCCCTGAGAGTGGCAGCATCTGTGCTGGACTTCCTGAAATGCGCACAGATGCGGCGCACCTTCGTGAGCAAATCAGACAGATTGGGGTATGTCTTGAGGAAACGCTGAACTATGAGATTTAACACATGGGCCAGGCATGGCACATGTGTCAGTCTGCCGAGTTGCAGAGCTGCCACCAGGTGACGGCCGTTGTCACACACAACCATGCCTGGCTTCAGGTTCAGCGGTGCCAGCCACAGATCAGTCTGCACCGTGATGCCCTGTAATAGCTCTTGGGCGGTGTGCCTTTTATCGCCTAGGCTCAGCAGTTTGAGCACCGCCTGCTGTCGCTTAGCGATGGCACTGCTGCTGTGCCTAGAGCTACTGACTGATGGCACCATGCCCACGGTTGGTAATTCGGAGGAGGAGGAGGTGGAGGAGGGGTGGGAGGAGGAGGAGGCATAGTAGGCCTTTGAGACCTGGACCGAGGTAGGCCCCGCAATTCTCGGCGTCGGCAGTATATGAGCAGCCCCAGGGTCAGACTCGGTCCCAGCCTCCACCAAGTTAACCCAATGTGCCGTCAGCGATATATAGTGGCCCTGCCCGCTCATGTGTCTGTGGTCAGGTGGACCTTGTCAGGGCACGGATCATGTTCTCTGACACGTGCTTGTGCAGGGCTGGGACGGCACATCGGGAAAAGTAGTGCTTGGTGCCATTGAGTGGGGTGTTTAGCATTCATATGCCTGTGCATACTGGTGGTAGTTAAGCTAGTAGTGGTGGAACCCCTGCTTATCCTGGTTTGGCAAAGGTTGCACACCACAGTCCGTCGGTCATCCGGTGTTTCTTCAAAGAACCTCCAGACTTCTGAAAATCTAGCCCTCGCCACGGGAGCTTGACTACGGGCAACATTTGGCGCTGATGCACCAGCTCTGGCCCTGCCTCTCCGTCTGGCCCCACCACTGCCTCTTCCAACCTGTTCTGCTATAGGACTCGCCTCCGTCTCAGAAGCACTGTGTTCACCCGGCCTATCAACCCAGCTTGGGTCTGTCACCTCATCATCCTCCGATCCCTCAGTCTGCTCCCCCCTCGGACTTCCTGCCCTGACAACAACTTCACCACTGTCTGACAACCGTGTCTCCTCATCGTCCGACACCTCTTTACACACTTCTTCCACTACGTCAATAATGTCATCATCACCCACAGACTGCGACTGGTGGAAAACCTGGGCATCGGAAAATTGCTCAGCAGCAACCGGACAAGTGGTTTGTGACTGTGGGTATGGTACTAGCTGCACTACTAATGCCAGCAAGCCCAGCCACAAGCAAACAAAAAAAAGGAAAATATAACGCTATTGTAGGCCTAAGTAAGCCGTTGGGGTTCTCCTATGGCTATTTTGTAGCCTACACTGAAAGCACACTGCTTTGCAAGATGAGTTTGAGCTATAAAATGAAATAAAGGTAAAAAAAATAAATAAATCAGCACACTCTGCCTAATTCTAATCAAACCCCTAATAAATTTTCCCACTTTGGTGTTTGAGGTGGATATGTGTGTCACTAAGAGCTAAACACAACGGTCGCAGGTCTCCCAGCAAATTCCTCACAATATGGTACTAGCTGCACTACTAGTGCCAGCAAGCCCAGCCACAAGCAAATAAAAAAAAAAATTTATAACGTTATTGTAGCCCTAAGAAGGGCTGTTGGGTTCTTGTAGAATCACTCCTGCCTAACACTATTCTAATAGAACAGCCTAACGCTTTCCCTGACCAGCAGCAACTCTCTCCCTAGCGGCATCCAGACACAGAATGATCCGAGCAGCGCGGGCAGCGGCTAGTCTATTCCAGGGTCAACTGATCTGGCCAGCCAACCACTGCTATCGACGTGTAAGGGTACCACGTCATGCTGGGTGGAGTGCAGAGTCTCCTGGCTTGTGATTGGCTCTGTTTCTGGCCGCCAAAAAGCAAAACGGCGGGAGATGCCATTTTCTCGAGCGGGCGAAGCATTCGTCCGAGCAACGAGCAATTTCGAGTACGCTAATGCTCGAACGAGCATCAAGCTCGGACGAGTATGTTCGCTCATCTCTAATAGCCATACCACACAAAATGGGTCTGATGTGTTATCTTAATAGTTGTAGGATTCTAAACATGTTCTAGTTCAGGCTGCAGCACCATCCTTGGCCTGAAAGGACGCACGATTGAGTGTGAATTTGTACTTATGATAGCTGAGATGGACAGTATCCACTCACATTTCTCTCCTGGTCTTCACTGTCTGGTTGTAAGGGATCTGGTCCAATCACCTTCTGGACCTGGACCTGGACTTCCCTGCTATCTCAGTGCTTGTTATAAGTCTTATTTGGAGAAAGCTGGTGTTTATCTTGACTTCCGTTTCTTGGATTCCTTGACCCTTTGCATGCTTTTGACCATCAGTTTTGGCTATCGATTCTGTACTGCATTGTCCCCTTGGTTGTTTGTATTCTTCAATCTTTCTCTTTGTGTTTGCACTGATGCAGTAAGAGACGTGTTACCTACTGCTTAGGGTAGGTTAGGTAATTAGGTAGGGATAGCTGGGAAGCAGGTTTAGCCTTTGGACTCACTTTCCTTATCTGTCTTCTAGTCCATTAGAAATAAAGAATGAATTTTAGTGCCTTTATTTTATTAACATGTTTTTCCAGCACCAAATCTTGAGCCCCCTCTTAAGTGGCATTATGATAACTCAACTTTTTTTTCATTTTACAGATGGTATATTGAGTTGGAACACTTCTTTATTTTCAAATAAAATATGAAGGTAGCTTCAAAATATTAATTTTCACAAGGGGCAACAGACAAAAAAGTGGTGGAAATGGTGGTGGCATCACATTTCCCCTTACCGGGTAGACAAATGGCCTTGTGACTTAGGAAGTGGTGGAACAGTTTGGGCCAACTGAAGCAGCAGGGGAAGTCTTAGATGTTTCAAGGCATTTTTGGTGACTCAGCCACTGCAGCTCATCTTAACTCTGCAGGTAGATGCTTTATGGACTGGTATCACAGCGTGCAATTGACATGTGTTTTGCTGCCGACACCCTGTGCAATGGCTTTTGTTTCCTGTGTCCCTGCCCGTGGGTAGTAGCAGGCAAAGACGTGGCTATGGGCTGACTGCTGCGCCTTGGCCCAATTTTGCTTGTTTGGCCAGCGGCCCCTTCCTGGCCCTCACCACTTTATCTGAAGTATCCCTTTCAGGTCCCTTTCAGTATCCCTGGCCCGTGTAAGGTCAAGAACCTCATCATCACCCCTCACTTCTTCTACCATTGAGCCCTCATCAGTACTCTCCTTCTCTACACAGTGCAAAAAGTCACAGCCATTGAAAGTTGTGTTTCAACATCATCATAGGTTTCTTCTGATGGTCCTTTGTTCACACTCTCATCCTCCATTTACATTTTTTGGGAATCTTTTAGATGAATGTAGTGGACGCGTGTTGGGCAGTATGCCACCGAAACACATTGGGGCACACCTACTTACCCGGTCCTGTCGCGATCCAGAGGCACATTCTCGGATGAGGATTCGGGTCTTCCGGCGATTCACATAGGTCATGCGCCCGGTGTCCACCAGGTGTCGCTGGTGGACCCTGAGTAAATGTGCCCCATTGTCCACTACATCCATCGGAAAATAAACGTTTTGAACAAAAGAGCAGGGCGTGTCAGCCTTTGTTGTGTGCTTCTGTGTGATTTGAAATGGGGTGAGGTAGATGGTTGTGCACTTTCAACTGAGAATAAGCGTGATGAAGATGACCCGATTAAAATTGAGGCATTGTCTGCCATGTAAGTGACCAATGTATTAACTTCATGTGGCCTTTTGGGGTCTACTAGTACATACTGCACACCCTGGCACCTACTTGCACCTGAGTAAGTTGAAGCAGAGACGGAACATCTCCTCTACCTACAGCACCAGCTCCATCACCACCAGCAGCCGGGCCCCTTCAATGTCTCTTTATTCCTGATTTTCTCATTTTAAAAGACCTGTGGTGCCAAACTACACCATGACATAATTTTTAAGAACTAGGTATTAATGCACACTAATTACTAACAACAGCACCTTTGTGATCCATATATTAGTGCAAGCTATTCACCAACAACAGCAGCTTTATGCATTGGTATTAGTGCATGCTTTTGACTGACAACAACTTTATGATCTGTATATGAGTGGAAGCTATTCACTGACAACAGAACCTTTATAATCTAGGTATTAGTGTGAACTATTCACTGACAACAGCACCTTTATAATCTAGGTGTTAGGGGTGCTATTCACTGACGAAACCACCTTTATGATTTTGAAGGAGCTGAAAACTATACAGAGGACCTTCAAGATCTTGCTTGTTGATGCAGTAAATGCTAATATTACTGTCTGGTCTTTCCAAGTATTGCTGTATAATCCTCTATAAGCAGTGATAGTATCCCTGCATGATAGCAGCCTATAAGCAGCCTAAAGCAGTTCTTCAGAGTGTCCTTAAAAGGGCAATTATATTGTTTGCTTCTGTACCTAAGAACAGCAGCCTTGCCTCTATACCTAAGAGTTCTTGCCTATCTGATTGACCCTATGAAGAGCAGCAACCTCTCCCTAACTCTGTCTCCTGTGTGGGAATCTTTTAGATGAATGTAGTGGACGCGTGTTGAGCAGTATGCCACCGAAACACATTGGGGCACACCTACTTACCCGGTCCTGTCGCGATCCAGAGGCACATTCTCGGACGAGGATTCGGGTCTTCCGGCGATTCACATAGGTCATGCGCCCGATGTCCACCAGGTGTCGCTGGTGGACCCTTAGTAAATGTTCCCCATTGTCCACTACATCCATCTGAAAATAAACATTTTGAACAAAAGAGCAGGGCGTGTCAGCCTTTGTTCTGTGGTTCTGTGTGATTTGAAATGGGGTGAGGTAGATGGTTGTGCACTTTCAACTGAGAATAAGCATGATGAAGATGACCCGATTAAAATTGAGGCATAGTCTGCCATGTAAGTGACCAATGTATTAACTTCATGTGGCCTTTTGGGGTCTACTAGTACATACTGCACACCCTGGCACCTACTACACCATGACATAATTTTTAAGAACTAGGTATTAATGCACACTAATTACTAACAACAGCACCTTTGTGATTCATATATTAGTGCAATCTATTCACCAACAACAGCAGCTTTATGCATTGGTATTAGTGCATGCTTTTGACTGACAACAACAACTTTATGATCCGTATATGAGTGGAAGCTATTCACTGACAACAGAACCTTTATAATCTAGGTATTAGTTTGAACTATTCACTGACAACAGCACCTTTATAATCTAGGTGTTAGGGGTGGTATTCACTGACGAAACCACCTTTATGATTTTGAAGGAGCTGAAAACTATACAGAGGACCTTCACGATCTTGCTTGTTGATGCAGTAAATGCTAATATTACTGTCTGGTCTTTCCAAGTAATGCTGTATAATCCTCTGTAAGCAGTGATAGTACCCCTGCACGATAACAGCCTATAAGCAGCCTAAAGCAGTTCTTCAGAGTGTCCTTAAAAGGGCAATTATATTGTTTGCATCTGTCCCTAAGAACAGCAGCCTTGCCTCTATACCTAAGAGTTCTTGCCTATCTGATTGACCCTATGAAGAGCAGCAACCTCTCCCTAGTTCTGTCTCCTGTGTGTAATGGTGTCTGGACATGTGACCCTGCTCTTATATTGCAGAGTCATGTGTTGAGCCCGGCCAAACACAGGCTCTACAGGGGAAATGTCTGTAGCTAATAAGCGGCTGCAAGCTATTCGCTTGGCTGCTTCTGCAAACATGGACCCGGATCATGAGCAGCAATGCTTGTTCAGTCTCCTGGTCCATGGATGTCATTCGCACACTGAGCCACCAGTCCAAAAAGCCATAACATAGACTCTGGCACAGTCAAGTCGTGTAGGATGTGACTGGTTCAGCATAATGAAAGTGAGGATGTCCACATTGTCTGTAGATAACTGGATACTCTTGTCGGTGATGACACCCCCAACCACGCTCTGACAGCACAATAGTCGCAAGGAAGGACAGCACCTGCAAGGCATAGAGGGTAGGCTCCAGCCACATGTCTTATTTTTCCACCCAGAAATTGAACGGGGAGGACCCATCCTTCAGTACCAGGAGGTGTGTGGACAGATAATCCTCCACATTCTACCTCCTGGTACTTGGCGGTGGGGGTTCTTAAAGAGAATTGAACCACATTCCACATTGTGGCCATGATCACTCACCCTCCCAAGTTTTGGTTTGATTTTTTTTTCCAGTAAACTTTTGTTTTGGTCCAAAATATTTCACTTGCTGAAGGGGTATTAGCTAAAAAGCAACCAATAATTTCCTCTGGATTCATAAATTACCCATATGATTTCAGTTTTATTTTAAAAAGCAAAAATAAATCTCCAATCTGTTTTATAAAGTGTCTCTTTTCTGTTGGCTCTGAAAGTAATGGATACATTCAACCTATTCTAGCTTCTTCTAATTTCAGATTTTAACCTATATTTGCTGGGCCATGGGAAAATTTAGAGGAAAAAATAATGGACCACATTTATTAAAGTGTTTGCCCCAGTTTTCTATCTGATTGCGCACTGAAAATAACTTATAATCTAAGTGTTTGCACCAATTTTGCATCACAAAATTCTGTACCTAAAGAAACGTTCTGCTGATTCGGATCCTGCATATTGTGTCACACTCTGTCCATGGCAACCAATTACAGCCCCCCCCCCCTTTAAAATATTCAAGAGCACTGGTAAAATGAAAGCTGAGCTGTAATTGGGCAACTAGGAATTTTCTGACTTTCAGACAGCTTGATAAATCTGCCCCTGTATGTTAAAGATGCACCCAAAAAAAGCAAACATCCCGGTATCGGTATTCAATAATCTGCCGCACCCTGTACATTAGAGAGGAAACTGCACATAGTACACTCTGCACTACTTTTGATAAATCTGGCCCAATATGTGTCAGTTAGGAAAAAATGTACTTTACTGCTTGTCTAAAAAAAACACAACCGTTTTTTCTACCCTGTCCTTGAAAATAACACAATGGTGTTTAGAAGCACTTGAAATGAATATGACAGAAAAAAATGAAAAATATACATTTCTCAGTCAGAGGAAATCTTTACTGTACATACACATTTTTGTGTAAATTTTTCACATGAATGGGAAAAAATGTTAATAAAATTCTCCCATTTTTATATGTAGATTTTCTTGCACAAATTGTCAAGAATTTAGGGGTTAACCTTTACTTAAGTCAAAAACACACCACAAATATTTAAACATTTGATGTAAACAAAGAACAGAAGATTATATCAGAGATTACAATAGACCTAAAGATTAGTCAAAATTTGCTTCTTTATCCTGCGCAGAGCGTCCTTCACCTCCTGATTTTTCAAGCTGTAAATAAGAGGGTTGAGCATTGGAATGACTCCTGCGTACAATATGGCAAACACCTTGTCCTGGTCCATGGAGAAGCTGGACTTGGGTCTCAGATACATGCCAAATAATGTTCCATAAAACAAGAGGATGACTGTGAGATGCGAGGAGCAGGTGGAGAAGGTTTTGTGTCTTCCTTCTTTAGAGTTAATCTTTAGGATTGTTGAGATGATGTATATGTAGGACACCAATGTCATCCCTGAAGGGAAAAAGCTAATGGCTGCACTTGGTCCATGTATTACTGTCTCTATAGTACGCGTGTCACTACAAGAGAGCATCATTAAGGGCTTCATATCACAAAATAAATGGTCGATCTTGTTAGAGTCACAAAATCTACAAGATGAAAAGAGGATGGCATAAATAATGCCCTCAAAGAATCCCAAGGTCCACGACATCCATGACATCAAGGAACAGACTTGTAGACTCATGAAGTGAGAGTAACGTAGAGGGTGACATATGGCCACATAGCGATCATAAGCCATGGCCGCCAGGATGAAGTATTCTGTCACCATGAGCAACACAAAGAAGAAGACCTGAGTCATACAACCATTGTAGGAGATGACATTGTTACCAGTTAGAAAGATGTCCAATAACTTGGGCAAAACCATCGAAGAGAAGGACATGTCCAATACAGACATGTTACACAGGAAGATATACATGGGACGGTGAAAGTGATGATAAAAGCAAAACAGACAAGTTGTTAGAGAATTTCCAATTAATGTTGCTACATAGATGGCCAGAAATATGAAGAATAAACCCAACTGGAAGCTCGGAAGCTCATGGAAGCCAAGGAGGACAAATTCAGTGATGGTGGAGTTTTTTAACTTCATGTAACATCATAGATCAGATAATTATCTTTTGAGAAATAATTGATCTCACATGTAGCAGAAAGCGCGACTCACCAGAATGACAATAGAAAAAGAGAAGATTTTCAGAGAACATTATATAGAAGATTCATTCAATGGAACATTGCACTGGAGGTTTGAACTTTTGTAATGAAGAAACCTGGGAATTGTAACAAGTCTAGTTAAATTGTATGTAAAAATTGTTGGGAGTTTTAATAATTAAGATGTTGTAATGATTACATTGTAGGTTAAAACTTATTGAAGACAAAAGGTAGATTGACATCTGTTCCTAAACCATCCCAAAAACCCGAATTTCTGAAAAATTCAACAAATCTGGTCAACAAGTGCAATTCAAATCCAAATGATTTCACTTGGGCCACTGGGAAACTCCAATTACTTCACATGTAAAGAATATATTTGGTAAGCTGGGTGCATGACTCTTTATGACTAGCTAATCAAGAGTAACATACGGATATATATTACAATATTACACAATGACCCCCCCCAAATAAAAAAAATCACCCCCCAAAACAACACTAAACTAGAAGCTACTTAAAATTTCAGGATGAGTTCCTGGGGAAAACCTGCTTTATCATTTTCATTCAGTTTGTGTTCAGCTTAGGCCTGAGTAAGGGATGGCCCAGTCAGCTGCAGGGGATGGCGTTCATTAGTCCCTTATATGTCCACTATATGTTTACTTGACTATCTCTGGCCTCTCGAATTTGTGATTCGCCGTTATCCAGGATTTGACGCAATCTGTCTGACTTTGCTTGTCTGTTTTCTCTCGTTTTTGTCCCTCTGTGTCTTGAAATCTTTCCTGTGTACCCCATCAAAGTAGGGATTTTCAACCAGAAGTATCTGACTAGAGATGGGCGAATCGATTCAAACGAAGTGGAATTCGGTCCGAATTTCATGGAAAATTCGATTTGTCACGTCATTCTTTTTTTCCCGCTTTTTTAGCTAAATGGCATCAAGCACAACATGCTACATGAGGCAGAGAACTCTGGAAAGGAGAAAGGAACACCCTCGATGACATCTGCAAACCTGTAAGCCAATCAGCGACGGGCAGGCTTATGTGATATCACACAGGCTCACAGCCCTATAAAAACTGTCAGCCATTTGCAATTTCGGCATTTCACACTACATGTGCTGTCTGTAGCGTCTAGTTGCTTTACTGAACTGTGCTGTAGCGATTTCTGCTCCAATCCCAGGGTGTGTGTTTAGGGGGATTTGTATACCCCAAATAGCAGTTCTTTTTTGTTACCAAAGCCACTAGGAAGAAATCTGTTTAATATCTACACAGCACCCTGGGAGAGGACTTCTGCTCCTCTCCCAGGGTGTCTGTTGTGGGGTATCTGTATAACACAAATTCCCATACTTTTGTGTTGATAAAGTTGAAAGCAAGAAATACATGTCAAATCCACAAAGTTTATAGTGATTTTCACTCCAATTACAGGGTGTCTGTTGTGGGGTACCTGTATAACGCAAATTCCCATACTTTTCTGTTGCTAAAGTTGAGAGCATGAAATACGTGTCAGATCTACGTGGTTGATTAACCACTATGTCAGACAGAAAGGTAGCAGGTGGAGTAGGCAGAGGTCGCAGCACAGTAAGGGGATGATGCAGCAGGGGTGACTCTGTGATGCCAGAACTGCCATTGTCATCTAGCAACAGTGTGTTGATCAACAACCCATAGGTTGTTGATTGGTTGACTAGGTCGGTGAATTGTTGGCAGTGAAATCACCACCTCTGCAGTGTGGCAGTTTTTGGTTAAGACACCAGAGGAGCCGAGCGTATGTTTATGTCAAATCTGCGGGCAGAAAGTGAAGCGTGGCCAGGGAGCTAACGTTGGCACCATGGCCCTGCGCCAACAAATGCAGCATCACCATCCAATGGCCTGGGAAAAACATGGAGCAGATGTGGTGGTTCATCCTGCCGCCGCAACAACAGCAGCAGCAGCACCTAGTGGCACACATGCCATTTCAGCCAGGCAAGGCTCCAGCACCTCTACCTAAGGGAGCTGTTTGTCTTTGACATCATCTCCTGGTCCAGATGCTCCTGCTCCACGCTATGCTTGGCACCAGCAGTCGTTGAGTGAGGCAATTACAAAGTGACAACTGTATGCGTCCAGCCATTGTCCAAGTTGTTGGTACTGCAGCCCCTCCCTTTGCAAGTCGTGGACTCTGCACCCTTCAGAGAACTTATGGTTTGTGCCGAACCGAGGAGGAGAGTTCCAAGCCACAATTTTTTTTCCAAAAAGGCATTGCCAACTCTTCATAAAAATATATAGAACAGAAGGTGGGCCAGTCCTTGAGCTTATTGGTTTCTTCCAAGGTGCATGGCAGACATATGTGGAGCTGTAACTACAGTCAGGGCCTGTAAATGTCCTTTATGGCCCACTGGGTGAATGTGCTTCCTGCCCAGCCATACCAACAACTTGAACAAGAGACGCCGCTTTCTCCTCCAGGTTGTCCTCCTCCAAACTGCTGCTCCTGCGCCAGTGTCCGCCTCCTCCTCCTACAATGGCCAGGAAACTGTGCATTCACTTCAGCCATTCTTACAAAGCCAAACACACCCTCCTCGAGTTTCAGTGTCAGAACGGCCTCCCCCAACATAGTCTGATATGCGATGTTTCCACCCGTTGGAATTCCAGCCTCCATATGTTAGACCGCCTGTATGAACAGAGAAAAGCCATTAGTGATATTTTGATGATGCAAGCGGACCGTAGTACTCCCCTGTGTAACTTTGATTTTAGCCACTGGCAGCTCATGCATGACACCTGGTGTTTTCTCAGGCCCTTTGAAGAGTCCACGTTATTTGTCAGTCGCCAGAACTGTGGGATGAATAACGTAATTTCACTGCTTCATGTCCTGGAACTGATGCTGCAAAATCTGTCTGGCCAGGGCACTGGAGAAGTGGAGACTACATCTCATGGCCACATGAGTCCGGTGGTGCAGAACTGGAGGAGGAAGAGGAGGACTTTGGAGCACAAGCAGAGTCTGGTGAAATTAGTGGTTTTTATACAAGAGAGGAGGGGCAGGAGCATCCGGAGCAGGTAAAAGACAAAGCAGATGACCCAGAAGCACCGTGGCAGTATACAGTGGAGTTGGAGGCCGGGAGTCCCTCAGAGTCACTTGCGCAGATGGCCCGCATCATGCTGCTTTGCCTAAATAGTGACAGCTAAATAGTCAACATCCGGCATAGGCATGACTTTTGGCTCTCCACTAGAGATGAGCGAACACACTCGTTCGAGCTTGATGCTCGTTCGAGCATTAGCGTACTCGTAACTGCTCGTTGCTCGGACGAATACTTCACCAGCTCGAGAAAATGGCATCTCCCGTCGTTTTGATTTTTGGCGGCCAGAAACAGAGCCAATCACAAGCCAGGAGACTCTGCACTACACCCAGCATGACGTGGTACCCTTACACGTCGATAGCAGTGGTTGGCTGGCCTGATAGACTAGTCCCCGCCCGCGCTGCTCGCATCATTCTCTGTCTGGATGCCGTTAGGGAGAGAGCTGCTGCTGCTGCAGGGATAGCGTTAGGCTGTTTTATTAGCTTACTTTTAGGCAGGAGTGAGTCTACAAGAACCCAACAGCCCTTGTTAGGGCTAGAATGGCATATATTTTATTTTTTTTTTGTTTGCTTGTGGCTGGCCTTGCTGGCACTAGTAGTGCAGCTAGTACCATATTGTGACGAATTTGCAGGGAGACTTGCGAACGTTATATTTAGCTCTTAGTGACACACATATCCATCTCAAACACCTAAGTGGGACAATTTATTAGGGGTTTGATTGAATTAGGCACAGTCTGCTTTTTCTTTCTTTTTTTTTACTTTTCTTTTTTTTTATAACTCAAAGTCATCAGGCACAGCACAAAATCCAGTAGTGTGCTGTCAGTGTAGGCTAGAAACTAGCCATACGAGAACCCATCAGGCCTTCATAGGGCTACAATAGCGTTATATATTTTATTTTTGGTTGATTTGCTTGTGGCTGGCCTTGCTGGCACTAGTAGTGCAGCTAGTACCACATTGTGATGAATTTGCAGGGAGTCTTGCGAACGTTCTGTTTAGCTCTTAGTGACACACATATCCATCTCAAACACCTAAGTGGGGCAATTTATTAGTGGTTTGATTGAATTAGGCATAGTATGCTTTTTCTTTTCTTTTTTTTTTTCAAAACTAAAAGTCATCAGGCACAGCACAAAATCCTGTTGTGTACTGTCGGTGTAGGTTAGAAACTAGCCATAGCAATAGGATAGCATCGTTTTGTTAAAAAAACAAAAACACAGGAAAAAAACACAAAAAAAAACACAAAAAAAACCACAAAAAAATTTACAGTTAACACTTTAATTTTGAAAATGTTGAACCTGAGGGCTAGGGGTAGAGGACGAGGGCGTGGGCATGCAACTACTGCAGGGGTCAGAGGCCATGGTCCTGGGTGGGGTGAGACACCACCTGCTGATGAGGGAGCAGGGGAACGCCGCAGAGCTACACTCAACAATTCTTCTAGCCATTTTTACACCAGTCAGTCTTCCACGCAGTCCACCCATGTCACCGATATCAGCACTCCTCCAGCTCCTCCACCTCAGCCTCCTCCCCCCCAGTCTGCCCCCTCCCAGGAAAATTTGGCATTTGAACCGGCATACTCTGAGGAACTGTTTTCTGCACCCTTCCCAGAGTCACAAACCACTTGTCCGGTTGCTGCTGAGCTCTTTTCCGATGCCCAGGTTTTCCACCGGTCGCAGTCTGTGGGTAATGATGACATTGTTGACGTAGTGGAAGAAGTGTGTAAAGAGGTGCCGGATGATGAGGAGACACGGTTGTCAGACAGTGGTGAAGTTGTTGTCAGGGCAGGAAGTCCGAGAGGGGAGCAGATTGAGGGATCGGAGGATGATGAGGTGACAGACCCTAGCTGGGTTGATAGGCCGGGTGAACACAGTGCTTCTGAGATGGAGGTGAGTCCTCGACGAGAACAGGTTGGAAGAGGCAGTGGTGGGGCCAGACGAAGAGGCAGGGCCAGAGCTGGTGCAACAGCGTAAAATGTTTCATGTAGTGAAGCTCCCGTGGCGAGGGATAGATTTTCAGAAGTCTGGAGGTTCTTTAAAGAAACACCGGATGACTGACGGACTGTGGTGTGCAACCTGTGCCAAACCAGGATCAGCAGGGGTTCCACCACTACTAGCTTAACTACCACCAGTATGCGCAGGCATATGAATGCCAAACACCCCACTCAATGAAACCAAGGCCGATCACCTCCCGCTGGGCACACCACTGCTCCTTCCCCTGTGTCATCTGCTGCCTCTGCTAGTCAGCCCCCTGCCCAGGACCCCGGCCCAAACACCTCCCGTGCAAAAAACACACCTTTGCCTCCACGATCCTCCACAGCATCCACCAATGTCTCCATGCAAAGCGTTCAGCTCTCCATACCCCAGATGCTGGAGCGCAAGAGGAAATACAGTGCATCGCACCCACACACCCAAGCCCTCAATGTCCACATCTCCTAACTACTTAGCCTGGAGATGCTGCCCTATAGGCTGGTAGAGACCGAGGCCTTTTGCAACCTCATGGCGGCGGCTCCCCCTCAGTGTTCGGTCCCCAGCCGCCACTACTTTTCCAGATGTGCCGTCCCAGTCCTGCACCAGCACGTGTCAGACAAAATCATCCCTGCCCTGACCAACGCCGTTTCTGTCTGCCGGACAGGGCCACTATATATCGCTGACGGCACATTGGGTTAACTTGGTGGAGGCCGGGACCGAGTCTGACCCTGGGGCTGGTCATATACTGCCGACGCCGAGGATTGCGGGGCCTACCTCGGTCCAGGTCTCTCAGGCCTACTATGCCTCCTCCTCCTCCCACTCCTCCTCCACCTCCTCTCCAAATTACCATCCGTGGGCATGGCGCCATCAGTCGGTAGCTTTAGGCACAGCAGCAGTGCCGACGCTAAGCGACAGCAGGCAGTGCTCAAACTGCTGAGCCTAGGCGATAAAAGGCACACCGCCCAAGAGCTATTACAGGGCATCACGGCGCAGACTGATCTGTGGCTGGCACCGCTGAACGGCCGTAACCTGGTGGCGGCTCTGCAACTTGGCAGACTGACACATGTGCCATGCCTGGCCCATGTGTTAAATCTCATAGTTCAGCGGTTCCTCAAGACATACCCCAATCTGTCTGATTTGCTCACGATGGTGCCCCGCATCTGTGCGCATTTCATGAAGTCCAGCACAGATACTGCCACTCTAAGGACAGTGCAGCGCCGCCTCCAACTGCCCGCTCACCGACTGTTGTGCGACGTGCCCACGAGGTGGAATTCAACAATAACCATGTTATCCAGAGTTTACCAGCAGCGCAGAGCGATTGTAGACTGCCAGATGTCAACTTCCACCAGAACTGGTAGTCAGGTCAGTCAGCTTCCTCAAGTCTACAATGAGGAGTGGACGTGGATGTCTGATATCTGTCAGGTGCTGAGTAACTTTGAGAAGTCAACACAGATGGTCAGTGGCGATGCCGCCATCATCAGCCTCACCATCCCGCTGCTTGGCCTGTTGAAAAACTCTCTGGCCAGCATGAAGTCAGAAGCTTTGCGCTCGTCACAAGAGACGGGGGAAGAAGATTCCCTTGTTGATAGCCAAAGCACCCTCAGGTCTGTTTCTCAGCGCATATCAGAGGAGGTGGAGGAGGATGAGGAGGAAGAGGAGGAGAATGTTGGCGAGACAGAAGAGGGGAGCATTGCTCAGACCTTCACTGTTCAGCGTGTATGGGCAGAAGAAGAGGAGTTGGAGGAGTTGGAGGAGGAGGAAATGGAGAGTCAGGCCAGTGAGGGGAGTGATTTCTTGCGAGTTGGTACTCTGGCGCATATGGCAGATTTCATGCTAGGCTGCCTATCCCGTGACCCTCGTGTTCAAAGAATTTATTCCAGCACCGATTACTGGGTATTCACTCTCCTGGACCCACGGTACAAGCAGAATCTTTCCACTCTCATCCCTGGAGAGGAAAGGAGTGTGAGAATGCATGAATACCAGCAGGCCCTGGTGCACAAGCTGAAACAGTATTTCCCTTCTGACAGCGCTAGCGGCAGAAGGCGTACTTCTGCGGGACAAGTAGCGAGGGAGAGTAGGCGAGCAGGCAGCTTGTCGTGCACTGGCAGGGGTACGCTTTACAAGGCCTTTGCCAGTTTTATGTCACCCCAGCAAGACACTGTCACCTGTCCCCAGTCTCGGCAGAGTAGGGCTGATCTTTACAGAAAGATGGTGAGAGAGTACGTAGCTGACCATACCATCGTCCTAAATGATCACACAGCTCCCTACAACTACTGGGTTTCAAAGCTGGACATGTGGCACGAACTGGCGCTGTACGCCTTGGAGGTTCTTGCCTGCCCTGCCGCTAGCGTGTTGTCTGAGCGTTTTTTCAGTGCAGCTGGTGGCATCATCACCGATAAGCGTATACGCCTGTCGACTGACAGCGCTGACAGGCTGACGCTTATCAAGATGAATAAAGCCTGGATTTCTCAGGATTTCCATTCTCCACCAGGTGAAAGAAGCTCAACCTGAATAATGTATGCACTCCTCCTCATTTTCCTCCTTCTCCTCCTCTTTGTACACTAAAGCAGAGGAAACTGGTTATTTTTTGCCAGGGCCAACTGGCTCTAGGTATAGTACTCTATGTATTTAATTTTTCTGGAGGGCCACCTACCTGGTCCTCTGGTTTGAAAACTTTTTTGGACTGCCACATACAGGCACTCAATCTATTTAATTTTTCTGGAGGACCACCTACCTGCTCCTCTGGTTTGAAAACTTTTTTGGACTGCCACATACAGGCACTATCCAAATTTAATTGTCTGCATAGCAGCCTCCACACGTCGTCTTTATAGCTGCCTCCACACATTGTCTCCATTACTACCTCCACACATCATCTCCATAGCTGCCTCCCAAAGTCGTCCATATAGCTGCCTCCATACATGGTCTCCTTTTCAAACGAACTGTGTCAGGCAGAATTTTCGGTTGTTTTCATGGCTTCCACATCAAATTTGTTAACTTTGTCGCCACCCTGCTGTGTTATCCACAAAATATACTGGCAAACTTTTATCATTTACCGATATTATTTTAGCGCTTCTTGCGCATCTGTTTACATTCCCCTCACCACCAGCTCCATCCCAGGATTAGGCAGCCTCAGAGGCATCCATGCATACTGCCCCTGCTGTTTCCTGTCCATTTCGCCTCCACGATCCTCCACAGCGTCCACCAATGTCTCCATGCGCAACTTTCAACTGTCTATACCACAGACGCTGGAGCGCGAGAGGATATACAGCACATCATCCCTTTAGCAAATGAGCTGTGTCAGGCAGAATTTTCAGGTGTTTCACCAGATACATAATAGAACTCGGCGCATCTGTCGCCGCCATGCTGGAGACCTGAAGTTGCAATCATAGCAGCTCAATATGGATGCTCCATACTGTCGCTCTTAATCATGGAACTTTTCCCGGAACAACAATTAAAAATAGAACCACTATGCTATTCCATTATTCCTAGATAAAATATTCAAACGACCCTGCCTGCTTTGAAAATTATAATTTTTTTCAAAGTAAACGCTTCTGGCCCCCAGGCCCATTTTGGGTGGGGAGGAGCCGAGAGACAGGGGCTTGGACAGGCGAAAGCTCGCCTGGCAGCGAACCGCCAGCTCCATCCCAAGATTAGGCAGCCTCAGAGACATCCATGCATGCTGCCCCTGCTGTTTCCTGTCCATTTTGCCTCCACGATCCTCCATAGCGTCCACCAATGTCTCCATGCGCAACTTTCACCTCTCTATACCCCAGACGCTGGAGCGCGAGAGGATATACAACACATCATCCCCTTATCAAACAAGCTGTGTCAGGCAGAATTTTCAGGTGTTTCACCAGATACATAGTGGAACTCGGCCCATCTGTCGCCGCCATGCTGGAGACCTGAAGTTTCAATCATAGCAGCGCAATATGGATGCCCCATACTGTCGCTCTTAATCATGAAAGTCGTCTCCATGGCTGCCTCCACATGTTGTCCCCTTATCAAACGAGCTGTGTCAGGCTCATTTTTCGGGTGTTTCACCAGATACGTTATGGAACTTGGTCACTATGTCACCACCATTCTGTGTTATCGACTAAATATACCGTCAATCTTTTGTTCACATAGGAAATCATTTCAGCGCTTCTTTCTCACCTCCTTTGGTTCCTCTCTGCCGCCTTAACCAGGCAAAATACTGATACATACAGTGCTACACGTTATCCTCGCCAAAAGAAATTTTTTTAATTGGTTTGAAGCCTGTGTCCATTTTGGGTATGTCGCCATGCCACTCTCTAGCCTGCCACTGCTGCAGCTGCCTCTGCATGCCGTCCACTATAGTGCCAGGGTCAATTATTGGATGTTTTAGATGCTATCTAGCTTCATTCGGTCACTCTGTCATCACCATGCTGTTGCCCATAATTTTGGCATAATGGTGCAATTAAGCAGCCTCAGAGGCATCCATGCATGCTGAACCTGGTGTTTCCTGTCCATTTCCATGGTGTTTCCATCATTTTCTGAGGTTTCCAGGTGTTTGGCCAAGCTTCCCTGTGCAGAGCCTTGGTCCCCTTAAAAAATGCTTGAGTCTCCCATTGACTTCAATGGGGTTCGTTATTCGAGACGAGCACTCGAGCATCGGGAAAAGTTTGTCTTGAATAACGAACACCCGAGCATTTTAGTGCTCGCTCATCTCTACTCTCCACCCTTTTGGACCCTCGCTACTGGTCAAAAATAGGTGACATTTTTCCAGCTGCCAAGAGGGAGGAACAACTGGTGTACCATAGAGAAATACTGAAAGGACAGTTGGCCGCTGCCTTTGTGGGCAATTGTCCATCCTCTGCCAGGTCTGACTGAGGTATTCCTGGTAGTGATCGATCACGTACTACTGCCACGGCTGCTGTGGGGAGATTGGGGGGAAGGAGCAGTAGCAGCTCCATCAGCAGCTTAAGTCTGGAGTCCTTAATGAGAAACTTCCTTTACCCCCCCAAGTGAGGAGGGTAGCCGCCACCAGGAGCAGCAGCAGGACATGGAACAGACCCTGCACCAGCACATGGTGGCCTACTTGGACAGCACTTTACCACCTCAGGTAGAGGATCCCCTGGACTACTGGGCAGCCAAACTTGATGCGTGGCCGCAACTTGCGGAGTTTTCAGTAGAGAAGCTGTCCTGCCTGGCTAGTAGGGTGACATCAGAGTGGGTCTTCAGTGCGGGGGGGGCAATCGTTACCGCCACCTCCACACTGTATCATTGTGCCACTCTGTGGGCTCCTCCTGCTGCCTACGCCACCTCCACACTGTATCATTGTGCCACTCTTTGGCTTATCAGGTTGCCACCACCTCCCAACTCTATCATTGTGCCACTCTGTGGGCTCCTGATGCTACTGCTGCTGATGCTACCTCCACACTGTGTCATTGTGCCACTCTGTGGACTCCTGCTGCTGCTGCTGAAGCCACCTCCAAACTATATCATTGTGCTACTCTGTGGCTTACCAGGTTGTCGCCACCTCCATAATTTGTTATTGTGCCACTCTGCGGCCTACTCATGCTGCTGCCAACTGACCGCTATCTCCCTGGAACACCCTGTGATTTCCATAATGCTGTTTTTACCCTCCATCACTCTATGACGTTGCCACTATGTTTAGTTCCCCTTCATTTCATCTGTCAGAAGGAATAAAAAGCTTCAGGATTGATAGCCAAAAGCAGGAGTGGATACAGAACACAAAGGACATGCAAGTATCCCACTTACTGGTCATTTCTGTTTTGGATCAACTCCTATTTGTTTTTGGCTTTAGCAATACTGATGATGGTTTATTGACCCATTGAAAGCGGACACTGATGGATGAAATGAAGGGAAAAATGATTAGTGATGTCAATGCAAAATTACTGCCGACACCCTCTCCACTCTTTTGGGGGGCTTTCCACATGTATCCGCGTTTAACAGAACAAGTTCTGTCGTAATCTATGGAATCATATGAATCATTGTCAGTGTAAAAAGAGTGCACTCTTTGATGTTATAGTGGGATCTTGGCCCTCAGCTCAGTCCTTTCGAGCTGGCACAGACGTTACCTTGTCAGGCTGCGTTCCCGCTTCGCTTATTTGGTGAAGTTGGCCTCTGTAAGTGCACATGGAAGTGAAAAGTGAAGAAATTCTAAGAGCCGCGGCTGTCATGTGAGTGTCATACTAAAACACATTGTTTGAAGACCAAACCACGCTCCCTATGCATATTTAAGCATGGCACAACATTCTACAACACCCTACAGGCTCTCTGCAGCCAGGAAATGCCTGTTTTTTAACGTGATTAGCCATGATTTGATTCGGGTCGAATTGAATTTTAAAAAAAAATTCTGCAAATCTGGTCGAACCGAATTTCAACAAATTCACCAATCTCTATCTCTGACCTTTAGGGTTTGCAAGGATTGTTAGGTAGGTGACAGGGGTTGTGGGTGATTTTAAGGCCTGCACCTCATCCTCTACCTTGAGAGATTAACCAGCCTAATACAATTACTGTATAGACAACAAATAAGCAGGACCTGGTTCAGATGGTTCAGAACCTGGCTGAGCATGTTGGACTGCATGAACAGAACCCATTTTCATCTTCAGGTCAGTCTGTATCTGAACCCAAGGTCAAGTTACCAGATGATTTTAAGTGGAGATAAAAACTTTTTCTTTTCTTTTAGAGAGAGATGTAAGTTATATTTCTGCCTAAGACTCCCATCCTCTAAGAACAATGCCCAAAAGGTGGGCATTATTCTCTCCTATGTGAGGATCCTCAGGAATGGGCATTTTCTCTGTACAGGTATTTCCCGAACTAGTTATAACGAGGGGTTAATACTGCTCCCTTGACTAAAGGTACTATTACTTTTCATACTCTAGAAATGTGGAAAATATTCAAGGGATTAATGAATTGGTGCACGGCTGAAAATGGTCCAACTCTATATTCATGAAGGTGAAACAGAACACCGTAGAGCAGATTTTTGCTGCTCTAAATTTGAGCCCAAGATTTCACCCAAAAAACATTCAAGTAAACTTGAAGAGCCAGAAAAGTGTCGGATTCCCAATCACCGTCAGCTCCACAGAGAATAATGGAGCAGAACGGTCATGCAAAAAATGCAATAAAAAGTGATCAAATAAACATATCAACTCCAGAATGATAGCGTTGCAAAGTACAACATGTCCCATAAAAAACAAGCCATCAACCAGCTCCGTAGCCAAAAAAGTAAAAATGTTATGCCATTTGGAAGATGGTGATGAAAAATGGATAAATTTTTCCCCACATTAGGGTTTTATTTGGCAAATTTAGTAAGTATATAAGTGCACTCGCATGCGCGCAGGGGGGAAGGGGGGGCGTTACCAATAGGTCACTGACCGATGGTAGATATACGCTACAGCATCCAATAGGCTAATCGTAGCTGAGGGTTCTGATTGGCTGAAACCAGCACCATGTCATCAATGACATCACAAACAGAGGTATTATTACCTTGAGTCAAGTGAACAAGAGCACACTCTAGCCCCGGCACCCCTGAGGACGCCACAGTAGTCAAGAGGGCTGAACTATCTATTTTAGCCAGCAGTCAGAGTTAGTGGGATAATGGACAGTCAGTATATGTGATGAATAAGGGGATAATACAAGCTAGTGACAAAGAATCTTAGTGTAACGAGCTCGTGTGGATAGATCTGGATAGCATAGCCGCCATGAATGTGTGTATGTTGATCACTCATTATGGCAATTTAGAGCTATTTAAAGAATCATAATACTGACCCGGCAGTGAGGATCAACCACCGAATACACATAATAGGAAACACATAATAGCACAACGAATACAGAGGCATCGAGTTATACAATGTTGCAAAAATGTATGAAACGTAATTGTGCAACTGGTTGAAAAACAGATATTGTTAATAATGAAAGTGTTACATATTCAGGGAGATTTATCATTAGGCAGGATTTTGAGCAGTTGTCTATGGGGCTCATTTACTAAGGGTCCGACGGATTCGGAAAAAATGCTGAATTTTAAAAACGTTTTATGTTGCAAGATCACGCACTTACATGCACAAGGAAGAAGGTGAACTCCAGCGCACCTCGGCGCAGCAGCGACACCTGGTGGATATCGGGGACACGACCTTAGTGAATCCCGGCAGACCCGAATCCTCATCGGACAACGGGCCGCAGGATCGCAACTGTACCGGGTAAGTAAAAGAGCTCCTATGTGTTAGACCGGCAGGTTTCCAGCAGATTTATAGTCCCGTGTATACCTCACCAGTCGCACGTATGTGTAACATCTACTCAATTTCTGCCTTTTTTGTGATGTTTTTGCACAGGAAATTCTCAGATACCTCAAACATAAAATTGAGCAAAAACTTCGAAATTGAGCAAAAGCTTCGAAATTGTGCAAGTTTGAGTCAAAGGGCATCTACCACCTGGATGAAGGACTGTATGCAAATGAGCCTGACGGGCTCCAGGCTCCATTAACACTTATAGAGTCTGGAGCCCCTCAAGCTCATTTGCATACAGTCCTTCATCCTGGTGGTAGATGCCCTTTAAATCTCCCCCCTGGAGTAGCAATGGTCCCACATACACCACCTTCTATGTGGTGTAGTTTTGCAATAAAATTTACATTCTTTTGAAAATTCTTAGTTGATAAATGTGGTTTATTTTTTCCGCCATTGCGTGACTTTAGAGTTGCGTTTTCTCGCAAAAAAAAATTGCGACAATTACATGCCAAGAAGCTACATAGGACTAATGATAAATCTCTCCTACGCGGCTGAAAGGCTGGCCGTCACACACAATGTAAAATAAAAACAACCCCACAACAGACTACATCATTTTTAATTGTGTGTTGGGAAACCTCTTCCCACGAGGCACATAATAAATATTTTTGTAGTTTCTTTTAAAATATAATTAATAAAAGTGATGTTTTAGCATTATTCTGACCAATGGGTCTCAGTGAGGTCTTTTAGACCTTTTTTGTAAATAAATTTTCAAGTATATGGACCCAGTCAACGATTGTCCACAATTTTTTGGTGTTTAACCCCAAAATGGTAACGCTGGAAAAAGCATCTCGTTCCGCAAAACAATTGTCATCACATGGCCCCAATAACGCAAAAGCTAAAATTTTATAGCCTACAGAAGGGGCCAATGAGGAAAGTAAAATCCTGGCATCCTGGCTCCTTCCCTTCTGCGCCTCGCTGTGCCCCCATAAAACAAGTAACAGCCACATGTGGGGGGTCTCTGCACTCAGGAGAAATTGCAGAACAAATTGTATGGTGGGTTTTCTATTTTTATCTTTTGGAAATGTGTAAATTTTAGGGCTAAATGAACGTATAACCGGCACAATTTGACCATTCTAAATTTCACCTCCATTTTGATTTAATTACTATGAAGATCTCAAGGGGTTAACGATCTTCCTAAAATCTATTTCTGATAGCTTGATATAAATTATCCAGACATTTCATAAATTATGAAAATGTAAAGTAGACATAAGGGAAATGTTATACAGCAACTAATTAAGCTGGTAATTCTATCTGCTTGAAAACGCGAGGATTTAGAATTTTGAAAAAGAAAAAATTTTGCGAATAAACACAAAATTTACCACTACAATGAAGTGCAACATGTAAAAAAAATTATACAACAGAATCGCTTTGATGAGTAACGGTGTTCAAAAGTTATAACTATATAAAGCGACGCAGGTCAGAATCCAACAAATGGGGCTGAGCCGTCAGCTCCAAACTGGCAACGTCCTGAAGGGGTTAATAAAGTGTCCTAGCCAGTTTTGTCTCGCAGCTGCTCTGGGTCCACAAAATTCTGCCTATAAAGAGGCGTTTATTACTGAGACTCGACAGAATTGTGTCACACGCTCTGTGTTAAAGGTGCACCAAAAAAAAAAAAAGTTGGTGCCCACTTCCCGAGCAGTGCAGGAGGCGCCAGTAGTCAATATTCTGCTGCCATCGGTTAACACAACCCCTTACACGCTGCGGTCAAGCATGACCGTGGCGTGTAAGAGTCTTCCTCCTATGGATCAGATCCCGCGTGCCGTCTACTGGGGGATCCGATCCACTTTAGAGCATCGCTGGTTCATGTTTAAGTATGGAAAAGTATAAAAAAAAATAAAAACAGAAAAGTTTGCACATTAGAATAAATGAAAAATAAGTACATAAAAATATAATCCCCTGAATGTCACTTTCCCATAAAAACAATTAATAATGTATAAAAAAACACAAAAAAACACCACATATTTGGTATTGCCTATTCTGTTACAATCTGTATAATAAAACAGAATCATTACTGGACCTGCACGCTGAACGCCAGGGGAAAAAAAAACAAAAAAACGTTCCGAAAACAGAGCATTTCTAATTACATTTTAATTTTAATAAAAAGTGATTAAAAAATGTTCCGCACTCTAAAATAAACCCACTAAAAAGAACAACTCTTTTCGCAAAAATGAAGCCCCTCATCAGATTTGTCAGCTGAAAAAATAAAAAAGTTCTGCATATGAAAAGATGGTGATGCTAAAATGTACAAGATTTTCTCCAAATTAGTTTTTATTCAGTAAAATTGAATAAAATACACAAAACCCCCCACATATTTGGTATCGCTGCATCCGTGACAATCTGCATAATAAAACAGAATTGTGATTAGATCCGCAAAGTGAACCCATAAAAAAAAAACCAAAAATATGCTCCAAATAAAGATAATTTTTCATTAATTCCCCATAAAAAATGCTCTAGAAAGTGATTAAAAAAATGTTATGCACTCTAAAATAAGAACACTAAAAAGAACAATCCTTCTCTCAAATAAAAAAAAAAAGCCCCTAACCAGATTTGTGAGACGAAAAATTTAAAAGTTATGCATACGAAAGACGGTGATGCTAAAATTAACAACTTTTTCGCCAAATTACTTTTTATTCAGTAAAAATGAAAAAAAAAAAAAAAGATCCCCAAGTACCCGAAGGGGTTAAAAATAATGGTATTTAGAAGCACTTTGAATATATGAATATATCAGAACATCAGAACATTTTTCATCTTTACTGTATGTACATTTTTTGTGCACATTTTTGTAAACAATGGGGCAGATTTACTTACCCGGTCCATTCGCGAACCAGCGGCGCGTTCTCTGCGGTGGATTCGGGTCTTCCGGCGATTCACTAAGGCAGCTCCTCCGACGTCCACCAGGTGGCGTTGCTGCGCTGAAAAGCATCTGAATGCACTGAAGTTCACCAAGCCATCGTGGGTGAAGGTAAGCGCATGTCGAGCGACACTTTTTTTTATTTCAAGTGCGGCAGTTTTTCCGAATCCGACGGGTTTTTTTTACGGCCACGCCCCCGATTTCTGTCGCGTGCATGCCAGCGACGATGCGCCACAATCCGATTACGTGCACCGAAATCCCGGGGCAGTACAGGGAAAATCGGCGCAAAACGGAAAATTCTGTTAACCCGTCGCAAAAACGTGAATCGGGCCATTAGTAAATGACCCCCAATATGTAGAAATTCTTGAACAAATTGTAAAGAACTTAGAGGTTAACTTTTACTTAAATCAAAACACCACAAATATGTAAACATTTGAAGTAAACAAAGAACAGAAGATTATATCTTTCATTGTAAAAAATCGTTTACATTTTTTACCAGAGATTACAATAAACCTACAGATTCGTAAAAATTTGCCCTTTTATCCTGCGCAGAGCGTCCTTCACCTCCTGATTTTTCAAGCTATAAATAAGAGGGTTGAGCATTGGAATGACTCCTGCGTACAATATGGCAAACACCTTGTCCTGGTCCATGGAGTAGCTGGACTTTGGCCTCATGTACATGCCAAGGACCGTGCCATAAAACAGAAGTATGACTGTGAGATGTGAGGAGCAGGTGGAGAAGGTTTTGAGTCTTCCTTCTTTAGAGTTAATCTTTAGGATTGTTGAGATGATGTATATGTAGGACACCAAGGACAAGACCGAAGGAACAAAGCCAATGACTGCACTTGGTCCATGTATTACCATCTCTATAGTACGCGTGTCACTACAAGAAAGCATCATTAGAGGCTTCATATCACAAAACAAATGGTCAATCTTGTTAGAGTCACAAAATCTACAAGTTGACATAAGGATGGCATAAATAATGCCCTCAAAGAATCCCAAGGTCCACGACATCCATGACATCAAGGAACAGACTCGTAGACTCATGAAGTGAGAGTAACGTAGAGGAAGACAGATGGCCACATAGCGATCATAAGCCATGGCCGCCAGGATAAGATATTCCGTCACCATGAGCAACACAAAGAAGAAGACCTGAGTCATACAACCATTGTAGGAGATGACATTGTTACCAGTTAGAAAGATGTCCAATAACTTGGGCAGAACCATTGAGGAGAAGGACATATCCAATACAGACATGTTACACAGGAAGATATACATGGGACGGTGAAAGTGATGATAAAAGCAAAACAGACAAGTTGTTAGAGAATTTCCAACTAATGTTGCTACATAGATGGCCAGGAATATGAAGAATAAACCCAACTGGAAGCTCGGAAGCTCATGGAAGCCAAGGAGGACAAATTCAGTGATGGTGGAGTTTTTTAACTTCATATAACATCATAGATCAGGTAATTATCTTTTGAGAAATAATTGATCTCACATGTAGCAGAAAGCGCGACTCACCAGAATGACAATAGAAAAAGAGAAGATTTTCAGAGAACATTATATAGAAGATTCATTCAATGGAACATTGCACTGGAGGTTTGAAGTTTTGTAATGAAGAAACCTGGGAATTGTAACAAGTCTAGTTAAATTGTATGTAAAAATTGTTTATAGTTTTAAAAATTAAGATGTTGTAATGATTACATTCTAGGTTAAAACTTATTGAAGACAAAAGGTAAATTGACATCTGTTCCTAAACCAACTCAAAAAAATCAGAATTACAAAAAGTTGAACAAATCTGGTCATCAAGTGCAATTCAAATCCACATAATATCACTTGAGCCACCGGTATACTCCTATCGAAATCCATTACTTTACATTTATAGAACATATTTGGTAAGCTGGCTGTCACGCACTGGGGTGCGGGAAGAGTCTCTGGGGCTGAAGTCTATGGACTCCCTGGACCTTCGTGGGGGGTAAAGATACTAGACGCAACCTGGGAGCGGAGTCTAACTGGAATCCTGGTCTTCACCAGAGCCTGCAGGAAAGCGGGATGGTCTTTCTGAGGCAGGGAGCCACCAGGTTGCTCCACAGGTGCGACTAGGCCTGCGGTGGTAGCCAAGGTAGGGACACGGGTAGGCAGGACCACGGGTAGGCAGGACCACGGGAAGGCAGGACCATGGGAAGGCAGGACCTCGGGATGGCAGGACCTCGGGATGGCAGGACCTCGGGAAGGCAGGACCTCGGAGCGACGGCTGGCAGTCCCTCGGAAGGACGGCTGGCAGGACCTCGGAAGGAGGGCTGGCAGGACCTCGGAAGACCACTGTGAAGCTGCAGAGGCACAGCAGCAGCTTGCAGGAAAGCCGGAGCAGCTCTGGGAAGCTTCAGAGACGCTGGAGTGGCTTGTGGGAAAGCCAAAGCAGCGATGGGAAGCTGCAGAGGCTGAGGTGCCGCTGGAGCAGCTCTGGGAAGCTACCAAGGCTGAGGCGCAGTTGAAAAAGCTCTGGGAGGCTGCGGAGATTGAGGCATCACTGGAACAGGTCTGGGAGGCTGCAGAGGCTGAGGCACCGCTGGAGCAGCTCTGGGAGGCTGCAGAGCCACTGGAGCAGCTCTGGGAGGCTGCGGAGGCTGAGGCGCCCCTGGAGCAGCTCTGGGAGGCTACGGAGGCTGAGGCACCACTGGAGCAGCTCTGGGAGGCTGCGGTGGCTGAGGCTCCTCTGGAGCAGCTCTGGGAGGCTACGGAGGCTGAGACACCGCTGGAGCAGCTCTGTGAGGCTGCGGAGGCTGAGGCACCGCTGAAGCAGCTCTGGGAGGCTGCAGAGGCTGAGGCACCGCTGGAGCAGTTCTGGGAGGCTGCAGAGGCTGAGGCGCCGCTGGAGCAGCTCTGGGAGGATACGGAGGCTGAGGCGCCGCTGGAGCAGCTCTGGGAGGCTGCAGAGGCGGAGGCGCTGCTGGAGCAGCTCTGGGAGGCAGCGGAGGCTGAGGCGCCGCTGGAGCAACTCTGGGAGGCTCTGGGGACACCAGGACCAAGCAGGACAGGCGAGGTAGCCGAACTTGAGGTGGTTCAAACCTGGACCGCATTTTTGCCAGGAACTTGGTATGGGTAACCATGTCCGGGTCACCACTATCCCATAGAGAAGTAGCCGAGGCCAGGGCCTCTCCAGAGAGCAAACAGTAGACAAACGCCACCTTAGAGCGTTCGGTGGGGAACTGGGAGGACATCAGTTCAAGGTGCTGCGAGCACTGGGAAACAAATCTCTTGCACAACTTGGGGTTGTCATTTGTCAGGCAAAAAATTTTCAGGTCCAGTCTCTACTGCCGGAAAACATAGTGGGGTGACTGGAGCAACAGGAGGAGGAGTCACGGGAGCCTGCTGTTGGGAGACAATCATCCTTTGAAGGGTGGCAGCGAGTTTGTCCAGGAGTTCTTTTTGGGCAGCAACTCCTTGGCAGAGTCCATGGCCGTATCTTACTGTCATGCAATGGGGTGCGGGAAGAGTCTCTGGGGCTAAAGTCTGTGGACTCCCTGGTCCACTGCGGGGGGTAAAGATACTAGTCGCAACCCGGAAGCGGAGTCTAAGTGGACTCCTGGTCTTCGCCAGAGCCCGCCGCAAAGAGGGATCGTCTTGCTGTGGTGGGAAGCCACCAGGTCTCTCCACGGGTGCAACTAGGCCCACAGTGACAGCCAAGGGAGGGACACGGGTAGGCAGGACCAACGGGTAGGCAGGACCACGGGAAGGCAGGACCACGGAAAGGCAGGACCTTGGGATGGCAGGACCCTTGGATGGCAGGACCCTTGGATGGCAGGACCTCAGGATGGCAGGACCTCAGGAAGGCAGGACCTCGGAAGGACGGCTGGCAGGACCTCGGAAGGATGGCTGGCAGGACCTCGGAAGGACGGCTGGCAGGACCTCGGAAGGATGGCTGGCAGGACCTCGGAAGACCACTGGGATACAGGACCACCACAGGATAACCGAGCCGCCACAGGATTACAGGACCACCACAGGATTACAGGACTGTCACAGGATTACAGGACTGCCACAGGATTTCAGGACCGTCACAGGATTACACCACGGAAACACCACAGGAACACGGGAACACCACAGGAACATGGGAACACCACAGGAACATGGAGGCTTCTGGAAATGCTCAAGGAACTAGGAGGTGTCTGGAAACACTCAGGAATCACGGAAGCGTCTGGAAACACTGAAGATCCAGCATCCCCTGCAGGAGTTGCCAGGCTATATAGAAGAAGTGGATGCTGGCCCTTTAAATTCCTGAAGAGTCAGGCGTGCGCGCCCTAATGAGCGAGAACATGTGCGGCCTAGTCCACGAGCAGAAGCGCCGCCAGACAGACGGGAGCCAGGAGTCAGAGACCAGAGTCAGGAACCCGGAGAGGTAAGTTGTTGGACGGGACCATACATATCGGAGAACGGGTGCACCCACAATCCTCGACACCCATGATTCGGGACCGGGTCGGGGCTGTGCCATAGGGGGGGAACATATATATGGATCGCGGAATCACCCATGACACTGGATACATGACTCTTTATTACTAGCTAATCAAGAGTAACATACTGATTTATGTTACACAATGACACCCCCCCCCAGAGAACCCCCCCCCCCCCCAACATCATTAAACTAAAAGCTACTTGGAATTTCAGGATGAGTTCTTTGGGAAAACCTGCTTTATCATTTTCATTCTGTTTGTGTCCATCTTAGGCCTGGTTAAGGGATTGGTTGAACAAGTCAGTTGCAGGGGACAGTGTCCATTACTACCTTATATGTCCACTCAGTTTTTCTTAACAGGTTGCTGGTTAATTTCAGTCCTCTAACATTTGTTGTTTGATTTCCTTACTATTGCTCTTGATATCCTAACTCTGCTATGTTTACTTGACTATCTCTTGCCTTTCGAATTTGTGCTTTGCCACTATCCAGGATTTGACCCAATTCTGCCTGACTTTGCTTGTTTTCTCTGTTTTTTGTCCCTCTGTGTCTTACCACCTTTCCTGTTTACCCCATCAAAGTAGGGTTTTTCGACCAGAAGTCTCTGACCATTAGGGTTTGTGAGGCTTGTTAGGTAGGTGACGGGGGTTGTGGGTGAGTTTAGGGTCTGCACCTCATCCTCTACCTTGAGAGATTAACCAGTCTAATACAATTACTGTATAGACAACAAAGAAATAGGACCTAGTTCAGATGGTTCAGAACCTGGCTGAGCATGTTGGACTGCATGAATAGCGCCCATTTTCATGTTCAGGTCAGTCTGGGTCTGAACCCACAGTAGTATTCCGCCCCTGGTGATAAGTATTCAGTCCCTGGTGATAAGTATTCGTCCCCCGGTGATAAGTATTCGGCCGCTGGTGATGAGTATTCATCCCCCGGTTATAAGTATTCATTCCCCGGTGATAAGTATTCAGCCCCTGGTGATGAGTAATCGTCCCCTGGTGATGAGTATTTGGCCCCTAGTGATAAGTATTCGTCCCCCGGTGATGAGTACTTGGCCTCTGCTGATAAGTATTCAGTCCTTGGTGATAAGTATTCAGTCCCTGGTGATAAGTATTTGTCCCCGGTGATAAGTATTCGGCCGCTGGTGATGAGTATTCATCCCCCGGTTATAAATATTCATCCCCCGGTGATAAGTATTCAGCCCCTGGTGAGGAGTAATCATCCCCCGGTGATGAGTATTTAGCCCCTGGTGATAAGTATTCAGCCCTGGTGATGAGTAATCGTCCCCCAGTGATGAGTATTCAGCCCCCGGTGATAAGTATTCAGCCCCAGGTGATAAGTATTCAGCCCTGGTGATGAGTAATCGTCCCCCAGTGATGAGTATTCAGCCCCCAGTGATAAGTATTCAGCCCCCGGTGATAAATATTCATCCCCCGTTGATAAGTATTAAGCCCCTGGTGATGAGTATTCAGCCCCAGGTGATAAGTATTCGTCCCCCGTTGATAAGTATTAAGCCCCTGGTGATGAGTATTCAGCCCCCGGTGATAAGTATTCAGCCCCCGGTGATAAGTATTCAGCCCCTGGTGATGAGTATTCAGCCCCCGGTGATAAGTATTAAGCCCCCGGTGATAAGTATTCAGCCCCTGATGATGAGTATTCAGCCCCTGGTGATAAGTACTCAGCCCCCGGTGATAAGTATTAAGCCCCCGGTGATGAGTATTCAGTCCCTGGTTATAAGTATTCAGCCCCCGGTGATAAGTAGTCAGCCCCCTGGTGATGAGTATTCAGCCCCTTTGCTCAATGTTGAGTAGAAGCAGCTTTGGAGCTGGTGCAACCAGGAGTCTTCTTGGAAGGACAAGTTTTTCACCCCTGGATTTGGGAATCCTCTGCCTCTCCCTTGCAGATCCTCTCCAGTTCCAGCCCAGGCTCTGGCTGGGACGGTCAGGAATGGTCACAGAGATGTTCTGAAGCCTCTGCTGTGTTATTTTAGCTCTGGGCTTAGGGTCATTGTCTTGTTGGAAGGTTCGGCCCAATCTGAGGTCCAGAGCATCTGGAAGAGTTTCTCATCCAGGATCTTTCTGTACTTGGCCGCTTTCATCTTACCTTCCATTACAACCAATGATCCCGTCCCCCACAGCCTGATGCTGCCCCCACCATGTATCACTGCTGGGATTGTATTTGGCAGGTGATGAGCGGCGCATGGTTTTCTCCACCGCTTAGAATTTACACCAGAAAGTTCGATCTTCGTCTCATCAGAGCAGAGAATCTTATTCCTCAGTCCAGGTCCTTCATGTGTTTTGCACACTGTATGCGGCTTTCTTATGTCTTGCACTGAGGAGAAGCTTCCAGACTCTGCCAAAAAGCCCCGACTGCTGGAGGCTGCAGTGATAGGTGACTCCCATCTCCCACTGCATCTCTGGAGCTCAGCCACAGGGATCTTTGGGTTCTTCGTTACCTCTCTCACCAAGACTAAGCCCAGAGTCAAACCATAGTCACAAACCTACATGTAACTACAGCTATGTTTCATAGTGTTACACATGGATTGCCATAAACATGGATGCTGGAAACTTATTTATGGACAGCAATTCTTCTTCATCTCACTACATACCACATACACATCCACACATGACTCCATCAACAGGTCCCACTGAAATCGGCATGAACATAATGATGACTATATTCTTACGCTGCTCTTCAAAGTCACCGGATGCAAATATACTATACATCTGAAGTTGGTCAAACAAGATGATATTTCTCCATTATGTACATAGCTGTTATTCAGGTAAAATTAGACTGTAAGTGACTTAGGGGCGCAGTGTGTAAATGTGCTACTATGAGCTGAAGAGATCTGGGGCTGAATGCAGTGGCCAAAAGTCAAATCTGGGAGAAGTCCTCATGAATTTCTACACTACAAGCAGAAGATTTTTGCTTCTTCGACTGGTGTCTGATCAGTTCGTCAGTCTCTGAATAACTGTGTGTAACAATAATATGTAGGTGAAATGGTGATAAAATGGGATTTGCATGCTGGGATAGAGAGCGGTCCCCAAAATTGTCCTATATGGAGCACCAAATTCCTGATGGTGGCCCTCCACACAAATACTAAATTAAAGGGACAATGTTGCCTATATCTTATATACACCCCATTAGAGGAACACTACAGGTAGCTGGAACACTGCACTATGGAGGACTTGACGAGGGAAGGTGGGAGGTATGAGGGAGGGGCATTCTCTCCCTCTATCTGTTAAATCCTTGTACCATATAATAATTTCAATATTTGAGTAACAAAAACATTTTCTACATTTTGGTTGTTACAAGAGGGGATCAGATTGAGAGTTCTGAATTAGGGATTAGATCAGTAGGACCCAGAATCTGTCTAGGAGGACAGAGATTTGAGAGGACATACAGAAAGGCCTTTTTCAAAAAATCGTAGAAACTCAGTACTCAGTCTCTGAAGAAGGTCTAACATAGACTGAAACGGTAAAAAATGGATGTGGATTGCCAATCGGTGATGCTTCAATAAAGAATATTTGCAATTGAACTTTCGAGTTTATACGATTTATTGAAATAAAGACTTACTATATTTTTGTTCCGCATGGTTCCGCATATATTCCGCATATATTCTAAATACAGAAAGACTTGGCACTGTGGGTATATTTGTGGCTGTATTATAGAATGGGGGGGCTACTGGTATAGAGGTTGGACAGAAAGTTGACGCTGGCACTTGGCAAAGCATCTTGCATAAGCTTTGCCCAGAGTGTTCATTTAGGCTTCTGGCGCCCAAGTCATCAGTAATTGTGTTGCTGATTGTTTTCCCGTTGAGTTCATTCCCAAGCGATGAGTTTCAAAGTTATTGCAGTTAAACATACAGTGCAGATCCAAAGTTTGAACCCACCTTCTTATTCAAAGCGTTTTCTGACTATAAAAATTGTAGATTCACACTGAAGGCACCAAAACTATGAATTAACACACGTGGAATTATATACTTAACAACTGAATCAACTGAATACATGCCTTATATTCTAGGTTCCTTTTGCTTTGATTACTGCTTTGCACACTCTAGGCATTCTCTTGATGAGCTTCAAGAGGTAGTCACCTGAAATGGTCTTGCAACAGTCGTGAAGGAGTTCCCAGAGATGCTTAGCACTTGTTGGCCCTTTTGCCTTCACTCTACGGTCCCAAACCATCTGGATTGGGTTCATGTCTGGTGACTGTGGAGGCCAGGCTCACTCTCCTTCTTGGTCAAATAGCCCTTACACAGCCTGGTGGTGTGTTTGGTTTTATTGCCATGTTGAAAAATAAATAACGGTCCAACTAAACGCAAACCATTGCAAGATGCTGTGATAACCCTGCTTGTTCAGTATACCTTCAATTTTGAATAAATCCCCAAAAGTGTCACCAGCAAAGCCCCCCCCCCCACCCCACACCATCATACCTCCTCCTCAAGGCTTCATGGTGGGAACCAGACATGGAGAGGCCATTTGTTCACCTTTTCTGCGTCAAACAAAGACACAAAATCTCAAGTTTGGACTCATCAGACCAAAGCCCAGATTTCTTTTGGTCTAATGTTTATTCCTTGTCTTCTCTTCTGCTTGTTGCCTGCCCTTAGCAGTGGTTTCCTAGCAGTGATGTCACCATGAAGCTGCTGCACACAGTCTCCTCTTACCAGTTGTTGTAGAGATATATCTGCTGCTCAATGTGGCAGTGACCTGGTCTCTAATGTGAGATTTCTGAGGCCAGTGACACGGATGAACTTCTCCTCCGCAGCAGAGGTGACTTTTGGTCTTCCTTTCCTGGGGCGCTCCTCATGTCACCCAGTTTCTTTGTAGGGCTTGATGGTGTTTGCAACTGTACTTGGGGACACTTTCAAAGTTTTCATAATTTTTCGGACATACCGACCTTCATTTCTTAAAGTAATGATGGCCGCTCATTTTCTTTACTTAGCTGCTTTTTTCTTGCCATAATACAAATTCTACCAGTCTATTCAGTAGGACGATAAGCCGTGTATCCCCATGACTCCTGCACAACACAACTGATACTCCAAACCCCATATATAAGGCAAGAAATCCCACTTATTACCCCTGACAGGGCACCTGTGATGTGAGAACCTCTTCAGGTGACTACCTCTTGTATCTCATCAAGAGAAGCCAAGACTGTGCAGAGCAGTAATCACAGCAAAACCTGGAATATAAGACCTATTTTCAGTTGTTTCACACTTATTTGTAAAGTCTATAATTCCACATGTGATAATTCATAGTTTTGATGCCTTCAGTGTGAATCTACATTTTTTATAGTCATGAAAATACAGAAAAGTCTTTGAATGAGAAGCTGGGTCCCAACTTTTGTTCTGCACTGTACTTATCAATGATTTGCATAGGATCCTCCAGAATTCTTATTCTTCCTTCACACTTTCAACTTCCAAACATAATTTCCTCCAATGATCCAGGTCTTCTCGTAGAATAACCAACATAGTAAAATAGAAAAGTTTGTTTTGATTTTCTGCTTTGAAACAATTCATTATCAGAGAATATACATCATTGCTATGAATTAGAGTCCTTCTCCAACTATGTCATGTTACGTAGAGGATTATAATGTAATCCAGTCAACGATAGTTGGGAGAAGAATGGGGTTTTTTTACTTTTATTGGGAAACGAACATTAGAGTAGAGATGTCTCATATTGTTGGGACATCATGAGTGTAAAGTGTAGACAAACTGGGCCATACCTCTACTGAAACTCCTTACTCTTGGTACAAGGAGTCTCAAGCCAGGACTCCTCTTCTCAAAGTTCACTCCATGTGTTTAACACAGTCTTCAATAAACATATACCTTTTTAACAATTTTGAACAAAGTTTTCTTCACCTCTTGATTTTTCAAGCTATATATGAGAGGGTTGAGCATTGGAATGATCCCTGCATAAAATATGGCAAACACCTTGTCCTGGTCCATGGAGTAGCTGGACTTTGGTCTCATGTACATGCCAAGGACCGTGCCATAAAACAGGAGGATGACTGTGAGATGTGAGGAGCATGTGGAGAAGGTTTTGTGTCTTCCTTCCTTAGAGTGAATTTTTAAGATTGTTGAGATAATATACAAGTAGGACACCAAGGTCATGACTGATGGAACAAAGCCAATGACTGCACCAAATCCAAATATTACCATCTCTATAGAATGTGTGTCAGTACAAGAAAGCTTCATGAGAGGCTTCAAGTCACAGAAGAGATGGTCCACTTCATTCGACCCACAAAATGCACAAGACGATATCAGAATGACAAAAGGAATTCCTTCAAGGGTTCCTAGACTCCAAGATGTAGAAGACATCCAGAAACAGAGCCGTAGACTCATGAAGTGAGAGTAACGTAGAGGATGACATATGGCCACATAGCGATCATAAGCCATAGCCGCCAGGATGAAGTATTCTGTCACCATGAGCAACACAAAGAAGAAGACCTGAGTCATACAACCATTGTAGGAGATGACATTGTTACCAGTTAGAAAGATGTCCAGTAACTTGGGCAGAACCATTGAGGAGAAGGACATATCCAATACAGACATGTTACATAGGAAGATATACATGGGACGGTGAAAGTGATGATTAAAGCAAAACAGACAAGTTGTTAGAGAATTTCCAAATAATGTTGCTACATAAATGGCCAGGAATATGAAGAATAAACTCAACTGGAAGCTCGGAAGCTCATGGAAGCCGAGGAGGACAAATTCTGTGGAGTTTGTCTCCTCCATTTTCCTATAAAGATATGAAAGGTTGATCAATTTTTTTTTTTTTAAAGACTCCAGAAGATGTATAGATGGAGTATTGAAAACATAAAGCACCCGGGGTGTATTTATATATAACTGTGTCTAATGAGGCTTCACCTTAGATGTTTACGATGGTGGTTTGTGAAGCTCCTGGGAATGACAACTATTAGGATAATGAATAGAGATGAGCGAACACTAAAATGCTCGGGTACTCGTTATTCGAGACGAACTTTTCCCGATGCTCGAGTGCTCGTCTCGAATAACGAACCCCATTGAAGTCAATGGGAGACTCGAGCATTTTTCAAGGGGACCAAGGCTCTGCACAGGGAAGCTTGGCCAAACACCTGGGAACCTCAGAAAAGGATGGAAACACCACGGAAATGGACAGGAAACAGCAGGGGCAGCATGCATGGATGCCTCTGAGGCTGCTTAAACGCACCATTATGCCAAAATTATGGGCAACAGCATGGCCATGACAGAGTGACAGAATGAAGCTAGATAGCATCTAAAACATGCAATAATTGACCCTGACACTATAGGGGACGGCATGCAGAGGCAGAGGCAGCAGCGGCAGGCTAGAGAGTGTCATGGCGACATACCCTAAATGGACTCAGGCTTCAAACCAATGGGTGGCAGAGAGGAACCAAAGGAGGTGAGCAAGAAGTGCTCAAATAATATCGGTACATGATAAAAGTTTGCCAGTATATTTTGTGGATTACACAGCAGGGTGGCGACAAAGTTAACATGGAAGCCATGAAAACAACCCAAAATTCTGCCTGACACAGCTCGTTTGATAAGGGGACCATGTATGGAGGCAGTGAACTAGTAGTAGATTAAAGGTGCTGCAGTTAAAACTATGTTAGTTGGATCTTGGCATGGAGCTGGCGCTCCGCTGCCAGGCGAGCTTTCGCCAATCCAAGCCCCTGTCTCTAGGCTACTCCCCAAACAGCACTTCTAAGAACCTTTTGTATAAGATCAAGTGTAGTAGCGTTCTTATAAGTTTAGGATATGCCGGGTGAGGGGAATGTAAACAGATGCGCAAGAAGCGCATGATGCGCATGGAGCTGGCGCTCCGCTGCCAGGCGAGCTTTCGCAAATCCAAGCCCCTGTCTCTAGGCTACTCCCCAAACAGCACTTTTGTATAAGATCAAGTGTAGTAGCGTTCTTATAAGTTTAGGATATGGCGGGTGAGGGGAATGTAAACAGATGCGCAAGAAGCGCTGAAATAATATCCCTAAATGGTAAAAGTTTGCAAGTATATTTTGTGGATTACACAGCAGGGTGGCGACAAAGTTAACAACTTTGATGTGGAATCCATGAAAACAACCCAAATTTCTGCCTGACACACCTCGTTTGATAAAGGGACGATGTATGGAGGCAGCTATATGGACGACTTTTGGAGGTAGGAATGGAGACAACGTGTGGAGGCTGCTATGGAGACAATTTAATTTGGATAGTGCCTGTATGTGGCAGTCCCAAACATTTTTCAAACCAGAGGAGCAGGTAGGTGGCCCTCCAGTAAAATGGGATAGATTGAGTGCCTGTATGTGGCAGTCCCAAAAATTGTTCAAACCAGAGGAGCAGGTAGGTGGCCCTCCAGTAAAATGGAATAGATTGAGTGCCTGTATGTGGCAGTCCCAAAAATTGTTCAAACCAGAGGAGCAGGTAGGTGGCCCTGCAGTAAAATGGAATAGATTGAGTGCCTGTATGTGGCAGTCCCAAAAATGTTTCAAACCAGAGGAGCAGGTAGGTGGCCCTCCAGTAAAATGGAATAGATTGAGTGCCTGTATGTGGCAGTCCCAAAAATTGTTCAAACCAGAGGAGCAGGTAGGTGGCCCTCCAGTAAAATGGAATAGATTGAGTGCCTGTATGTGGCAGTCCCAAAAATTGTTCAAACCAGAGGAGCAGGTAGGTGGCCCTGCAGTAAAATGGAATAGATTGAGTGCCTGTATGTGGCAGTCCCAAAAATGTTTCAAACCAGAGGAGCAGGTAGGTGGCCCTCCAGTAAAATGGGATAGATTGAGTGCCTGTATGTGGCAGTCCCAAAAATGTTTCAAACCAGAGGAGCAGGTAGGTGGCCCTCCAGTAAAATGGGATAGATTGAGTGCCTGTATGTGGCAGTCCCAAAAATGTTTCAAACCAGAGGAGCAGGTAGGTGGCCCTCCAGTAAAATGGAATAGATTGAGTGCCTGTATGTGGCAGTCCCAAAAATTGTTCAAACCAGAGGACCGGGTAGGTGGCCCTCCAGAAAAATGGAATAGATTGAGTGCCTGTATGTGGCACTCACAAAAATTGTTTCAAACAGAGGACCGGGTAGGTGGCCCTCCAGAAAAATTAAATGCATGAAGTATAGCAAGAGCCAGTGGGCCCTGTCAAAAAATAGCCATTTTCCTCTGCTTTACTGTACAAAGAGGAGGAGAAGGAGGAAAATGAGGAGGAGGAGGAGGAGTGGATCAATTATTCAGGTTGAGCTTCCTTCACCTGGTGGAGATTGGAAATTCTGAGAAATCCAGCCTTTATTCATTTTAATAAGCGTCAGCCTGTCAGCGCTGTCAGTCGACAGGCGTGTACGCTTATCGGTGATGATGCCACCAGCTGCACTGAAAACCCGCTCGGACAAGACGCTAGCGGCAGGGCAGGCAAGAACCTCCAAGGCGTACAGCGCCAGTTCGTGCCACATGTCCAGCTTTGAAACCCAGTAGTTGTAGGGAGCTGTGTGATCATTTAGGACGATGGTATGGTCAGCTACGTACTCCCTCACCATCTTTCTGTAAAGATCAGCCCTACTCTGCCGAGACTGGGGACAGGTGACAGTGTCTTGCTGGGGTGACATAAAGCTGGCAAAAGCCTTGTAAAGCGTACCCTTGCCAGTGCTGGACAAGCTGCCTGCTCGCCTACTCTCCCTCGCTACTTGTCCCGCAGAACTACGCACTCTGCCGCTAGCGCTGTCAGAAGGGAAATACTGTTTCAGCTTGTGCACCAGGGCCTGCTGGTATTCATGCATTCTCACACTCCTTTCCTCTGCAGGGATGAGAGTGGCAAGATTTTGCTTGTACCGTGGGTCCAGGAGAGTGAACACCCAGTAATCGGTGCTGGAATAAATTCTTTGAACGCGAGGGTCACGGGATAGGCAGCCTAGCATGAAATCTGCCATATGCGCCAGAGTACCAACGCGTAAGAATTCACTCCCCTCACTGGCCTGACTGTCCATTTCCTCCTCCTCCAACTCCTCCAACTCCTCTTCTTCTGCCCATACACGCTGAACAGTGAAGGACTCAACAATGGTCCCCTCTTGTGTCTCGCCAACATTCTCCTCCTCTTCCTCCTCATCCTCCTCCACCTCCACCTCCTCCGATATGCGCTGAGAAACAGACCTCAGGGTGCTTTGGCTATCAACAAGGGAATATTCTTCCCCCGTCTCTTGTGACGAGCGCAAAGCTTCCGACTTCATGCTGACCAGAGAGTTTTTCAACAGGCCAAGCAGCGGGATGGTGAGGCTGATGATGGCGGCATCGCCACTGACCATCTGTGTTGACTCCTCAAAGTTACTCAGCACCTGACAGATATCAGACATCCACGTCCACTCCTCATTGTAGACTTGAGGAAGCTGACTGACCTGACTACCAGTTCTGGTGGAAGTTGACAACTGGCAGTCTACAATCGCTCGGCGCTGCTGGTAAACTCTGGATAACATGGTCAGTGTTGAATTCCACCTCGTGGGCACGTCGCACAACAGTCGGTGAGCGGGCAGTTGGAGGCGGCGCTGCGCTGCCCTGAGAGTGGCAGCATCTGGGCTGGACTTCCTGAAATGCGCACAGATGCGGCGCACCTTCGTGAGCAAATCAGACAGATTGGGGTATGTCTTGAGGAAACGCTGCACTATCAGATTTAACACATGGGCCAGGCATGGCACATGTGTCAGTCTGCCGAGTTGCAGAGCCGCCACCAGGTTACGGCCGTTGTCACACACAACCATTCCCGGCTTGAGGTTCAGCGGTGCCAGCCACAGATCAGTCTGCGCCGTGATGCCCTGTAATAGCTCTTGGGCGGTGTGCCTTTTGTCGCCTAGGCTCAGCAGTTTGAGCACCGCCTGCTGTCGCTTAGCGACGGCACTGCTGCTGTGCCTAGAGCTACCGACTGATGGCGCCGTGCCCACGGATGGTAGTTCGGAGGAGGAGGTGGAGGAGGGGTGGGAGGAGGAGGAGGCATAGTAGGCCTGAAACACCTGGACCGAGGTAGGCCCCGCAATCCTCGGCGTCGGCAGTATATGAGCAGCCCCAGGGTCAGTCTCGGTCCCAGCCTCCACCAAGTTAACCCAATGTGCCGTCAGCGATATATAGTGGCCCTGCCCGGCAGCACTCGTCCACGTGTCCGTGGTCAGGTGGACCTTGTCAGAAACGGCGTTGGTCAGGGCACGGATGATGTTGTCTGACACGTGCTGGTGCAGGGCTGGGACGGCACATCGGGAAAAGTAGTGGCGGCTGGGGACCGAATACCGAGGGGCGGCCGCCTCCATGAGGTTGCGAAAGGCCTCGGTCTCTACTAGCCTATAGGGCAGCATCTCCAGGCTAAGCAATCTGGAGATGTGCACATTAAGGGCTTGGGCGTGCGGGTGGGTTGCACTATATTTGCGTTTCCGCTCCAGCGTCTGGGGTATGGAGAGCTGAACGCTGGTGGATGCTGTGGAGGATCGTGGAGGCGACGATGGGGTTTTTGTGCCAGGGTCCTGGGCAGGGGGCTGACTAGCAGCTGACACAGGGGAAGGAGCAGTGGTGTGCACGGCCGGAGGTGAACGGGCTTGTTGCCACTGAGTGGGGTGCTTAGCATTCATATGCCTGCGCATACTGGTGGTAGTTAAGCTAGTAGTGGTGGAACCCCTGCTGAGCCTGGTTTGGCAAATGTTGCACACCACAGTCCGTCGGTCATCCGGTGTTTCCTTAAAGAACCTCCACACTTCTGAAGATCTAGCCCTCGCCGCAAGAGCCCTCACCACGGGAGCTTCACTAGTTGACAGTGGCGCTGATGCACCAGCTCTGGCCCTGCCTCTCCGTCTGGCCCCACCACTGCCTCTTCCAACCTGTTCAGGTCGAGGACTCTCCTCCGTCTCAGAAGCACTGTGTTCACCCGGCCTCTCAACCCAGCTTGGGTCTGTCACCTCATCATCCTCCGATCCCTCAGTCTGCTCCCCCCTCGGACTTCCTGCCCTGACAACAACTTCCCCACTGTCTGACAACCGTGTCTCCTCATCGTCGGACACCTCTTTACACACTTCCACTACGTCAAGAAGGTCATCATCACCCACAGACTGTGACTGGTGGAAAACCTGGGCATCGGAAAATTGCTCAGCAGCAACCGGACAAGTGGTTTGTGACTGTGGGAAGGGTCCAGAAAACAGTTCCTCAGAGTATGCCGGTTCAAATGGCAAATTTTCCTGGGAGGGGGCAGACTGGGGGGGAGGAGGCTGAGGTGCAGGAGCTGGAGGAGTGGGGATTTCGGTGACATGGGTGGACTGCGTGGAAGACTGACTGGTGGTGGACAAATTGCTCGAAGCATTGTCAGCAATCCACGACATCACCTGTTCGCACTGTTCTGGCCTCAACAGTGCTCTACCACGAGTCCCAGTAACTTCAGACATGAACCTAGGGAGTGTAGCTCTGCGGCGTTCCCCTGCTCCCTCATCAGCAGGTGGTGTCTCACCCCGCCCAGGACCACGGCCTCTGACCCCTGCAGTAGTTGGACGCCCACGTCCCCGCCCTCGTCCTCTACCCCTAGCCCTGGGGTTAAACATTTTTAAAATGAGAGTTATAACTTTTTTTTTTTTTTACTTTTTTTTTTTTTTTTTGTGTGTTTTTTTTGTGTTTTTTGTTTTTTTTTGTGTTTTTTGTTTTTTTTTGAGTTTTTAGAACCAAACAATCCTATCCTATTGCTATGGCTATTTTCTAGCCAAGTATCAAAGGAAGCACACTACTATGCCAGATGAGATGACACTGAGTTATTGCCTAATAGAAATCCAACCCCTACTGAATTTTGCCACTTCAGCCTTTGCTATGGATATGTGCGCCACTAAGCGCAGAACACAGCGGTCGCAAGTCTCACTACAAATTGCTCAGAATTGGCAAGTACATGCACTGCAGAAACTACAGCCACCAGCAGATCAACCAGAAATCAAATATATAGAACGCTACTGTAGGCTTCAAGAAGCTATTTGTATTCTCCTATGGCTATTTTCTAGCCAAGTATCAAAGGAAGCACACTACTATGCCAGATGAGATGACACTGAGTTATTGCCTAATAGAAATCCAACCCCTACTGAATTTTGCCACTTCAGCCTTTGCTATGGATATGTGTGCCACTAAGAGCTAAACACAACGGTAGCAAGTCCCCCTGCTAATTCCTCACAAAATGGTAAAAGATGCAAATTAAAATAAAAAAATTATAACGTTATTGTAGCCCTAAGAAGGGCTGTTGGGTTCTTTGAGAATCACTCCTGCCTAACAGTAAGCTAATAGAACACCCTAACGCTTTCCCTGACCAGCAGCAGCTCTCTCCCTAGCGGCATCCAGAGACAGAATGATCCGAGCAGCGCGGCCAGCGGCTAGTCTATCCCAGGGTCACCTGATCTGGCCAGCCAACCACTGCTATCGACGTGTAAGGGTACCACGTCATGCTGGGTGGAGTGCAGAGTCTCCTGGCTTGTGATTGGCTCTGTTTCTGGCCGCCAAAAAGCAAAACGGCGGGAGCTGCCATTTTCTCGAGCGGGCAAAGTATTCGTCCGAGCAACGAGCAGTTTCGAGTACCCTAATGCTCGACCGAGCATCAAGCTCGGACGAGCATGTTCGCTCATCTCTAATAATGAACAAAATATAATTAGATCTAAATTATTGCGAATGATGAAGATATTGCTTGGAAATACATATAATGGGGAAGAGAAAAATAACTAATTTACGGAGCCTTACTAAAATGTCAGCAAACATTATATTTATGTAACATTTTATAGTGATCATAAGATGGACATTGAAGATGACCATGTACTGGCAGCCAAGCCTGCAGACTAAATTCTACCAAGTCTTTCAATGTTGATTGACATTTATTTATCTAATGGGGAGTATATAGAGTTCTTTTTTACTTGACGGAGGAGAGAAAGATCAGCCATTTTGTCACCCATGCCCCTCCCCGGCCAACTATGTCCCCCCGAGCTGTGTTACCTCTCCATGCTCCTTCTGTGTCTCCAGCGGGCTGGCGCGTGCGTCCCTGCCTCCTGGGGTGAGCACACTGGCTCTTGGAGATGCCCCATCTGATCTTTGTGCTTCCGTGCCATTATGAAAGCTGTGTTTCTTGCCCTATCTTGATTTCCTGTTGTGACCCCAGTTCCATTACTGACTTTGCTACTCTGCTGCCAACCCTGACCTTCTGCTCGGCTACTGACTGTGATCCTGTGCTGCCTGTCCTGACCTCTTGCCTGTCCCCGATTCTGTCTCACGATTCTGTACTTTGCGTTGACCGCCAGCGACCTGGTGGTATCCCGCTGCTTTGCATTAGGTTTTGGTGAAAACCGGATGCCACTTAGACTCCGCTCCCAGGTGTCGGCTGGCACTTTCGGTGGTCCAGTGGGTCCACTACCCCTGAATCCTGACACATTTTACCTGCCAAATGTTTATTTCTATGGTGTTGATGGCATCATTCTGAAGGGGCAGTACAAGGATCTCTCCAAAGATCTTTTTATACCTAGGCCTGTGACCAGGACAAGGGGGCATCCTCTGCATCTAGAGGAGAGGAGGTTCTACCATCACCATAGACAGGGGGCATCCTCTACGCCCAGAGGAGAGGCGATTCTACCATCACCATAGACAGGGGGAGTCCTCTACACCTAGAGGAGAGGAGGTTCTATCATCACCATAGACAGGGGGCATCCTCTACACCTAGAGGAGAGGAGGTTCTACCATCACCATAGACAGGGGGCATCCTCTACACCTAGAGGAGAGGAGGCTCTACCATCACCATAGACAGGGGGCATCCTCTACATCTGGAGGAGAGGAGGCTCTACCATCACCATAGACAGGGGGCATCCTCTACACCTAGAGGAGAGGAGGCTCTACCATCACCATAGACAGGGGCATCCTCTACACCTAGAGGAGAGGAGGCTCTACCATCACCATAGACAGGGGGCATCCTCTACACCTAGAGGAAAGGCGATTCTACCATCACCATAGACAGGGGGCATCCTCTACACCTAGAGCAGAGGAGGTTCTACCATCACCATAGACAGGGGGCATCCTCTACACCTAGAGGAGAGGAGGCTCTACCATCACCATAGACAAGGGGGTATCCTCTACACATAGAGGAGAGGCGATTCTACCATCACCATAGACAAAGGTTCTTTACTGTACGAGCAGTGAGACTATGGAACTCTCTGCCGCAGGAGGTTGTTATGGAGGACTCTATGTACATGTTCAAGAGAGGCCTGGATGCCTTTCTGGAGAGAAAAATATCACGGGTTATGGGGATAAAACATTTATTTAATTCTTAAAGGTTGGACTTGATGGAGTTGCTTCTTTTTCCGGCCTTATATACTATGATACTATGATTCAGGATATTTGAGTTTCGCTGTCTTTCAAAGGAGAAGGTCCAGTAATATATGACCATGAAAAGTGTTGCAACATACTAGGACTTGAATGCAAGCCAAGCCCAACCCACAGCCAGCATAGTATTGCAGGGAAAGTATGTACCAAGAATGCGCATGCATGGGGAGATAAAATGGTTTCTGCCACATATAATATATGAAGTATTTTAGATAATTTTTAGAAACGTTCATGACTATAAGTCTCCACACGTCTACATGGTTGCCTTCATTGGCAGTCTCCGTCAGTAAAACTCTTACTTCCTGACCCTAGACACAAGCCTCTCTCCCAGCCAAACAAGTCTCCTACACTGTACTGAGGAGACCCAATCAGGTCGAAACAGCACTGTCTACAGTCACCAACTCTGGTTCTTCTTCAAAACTCAAAAATCTTTTGCCTTTTACTAAGAAGACTGGAGGATTTCTGCAGATTAAGCGCAGTATTGTTCTTTTAAGAGCTAGTACTCGCTTAGATCTAGATGCACCTAAAGAGAACCGGAGAAGCACCTCGAGAAGAAACTCTGCTGGGAAGATTTGCATAGCTCCACCCCTTCTTGGAAGCCGAGCAAAGCAAGCCTCCCTGGAATTTCTTCACACCTCCGGAGCAAGCCTGAAAGAAGCCATGGCCTCTTCAAGCAAAGCCACCGGAACAGAGAAACAAAAGAAGACCAAGCACACCCAGGAAGAGAGGATGGAAGAGGAATCCCAGGCCCCAGCAGCTGCTTCTACCCCTGAAGCCTCCTCCTCTGAGCAGCAGCCACCAGCGGCTAAGCAGACCAGCCAGGAGCCCCCCAAGCTACCGCCCTACATGAGGGACACGGTGGCGCTGCGACTGAAAGAGGTAGATGGAAGGGTGCTGGACATGACCAAGGAACTGTTCTGCAAGAAAATGCTGCTGGACCAGGGGGTGAAAACCTCGGACATCTTCGGAAGCCATGGTCACCGGACTCTTCGACGTGACGTTCATCTTGGTGAATGTCTGCAGAAGTTACTGGGAAGTGATCAAGGCGGCGGCCCCGGACTCTCCCTTCTCCAACTTTGTCGGCAACTGCTTGCTGCAGAGGGAAGAGAGGAAGATTACGGTGTCCATGTGGAACCTGCGGACCCCCGGAAGCGACATCAACACCCTCCTCTCGAGGGATGGGTAAGTGGATGGCAACCGTCCGGCTCCTGCCGGACCCGGAAGCCAAGGACGGACTCAAGCACCTGCCCCAGTCCTTCACGCTGGGGAACTCCTATGGCCTGATTTACTAGTCGGACATGCCGCGGACCTGCCGGAAATGCGGACTAGAAGGGCACGTGATCAAGGCCTGCAAGGAGGAGGCGTGCAAGAACTGCCGGGTGGCGGGTCACGTCTCTAAGGATTGCCCGAGGAGAACCACATGTAACCTCTGCAGACTAGCTGGACAGCTCTACAAGGATTGTTCAGAGAGGAAAAGGACCTGGGCAGACGTTGCTGCACTGGCTCTGGCCAAGGGCTTTGAAGCGTGGACGCCCGCTGTGTCGACACCTCAGCCCAGGAAGAAGGCGTCAAAGAATGCGAACAAGCAGTCGGAGGCGTCAAAACCCAAGTCTGGTAAGACAAAGAAGGTGACACCTTCCACCTCCTAGCCCTCCCCAGCTGAGAATGTCACCAGCCCCTAAGGCAACCCTCCCGCCCCAGTCCATCCCCAACTCCTTTGAAGAGGTTACACTAATGACCTCCTCCCCCGCCACCTCTCCTCTTGCCATGACAGAGACAAACTTCCCCTACCTCCCCCAAGCCCTTGTCTCCGACCCTGTCTCCCCAAAGCCAAGGCAAAGGAAGAGGAAACAGAGGGACAGCCCCGTCAGCCGGAGCCGCCCCAGGCGGCCGAACAGGACGCAGAAAAGGAGGAGTTCTTCGAGGTTCAGGGAACACGGCCCCCTCTCCAGCTCCATCGACCTGACCGCATGGATGAACAGCATCTGGACGAGGTGCTGGAGAACCTCAAAAAGGTTCCGGACGGTATCGTCCCAACCTAACCCTCTTTTTCTTCCCTCATGATGGCTAACCTAACCGTTTTTTTCCATCAATGTTAGAAGCATTAGAGATAAGTTTCGTTGTCAGACTGCACTAACTTAGCTTGCCTCCCTTTCATGTGATGTTTACATGTTACAGGAATGCGGTATCCCCTCCTCTAGGTCCTACGACCATCTGGCCAGGGGCTGGAGTCACGGTCCTTCCTACTGGTCCGGTGGGGGCAATTGCAGGTCTGCTGGTACCGCCATCCTTCTCAGGGGGAGCGCTTTCACACTTGATTCTGTCCAGGAGCTAGTCTGCGGCCGACTTCTGGTCGTAGACGGCTCCTGGGCGGGTGAGCCCGAGCGGCTCATCAGCGTGTACGCTTCCCCTGACAGGGGTGAGCGACTGGAGCTTTTCCAGAACCTCAGGCCGCAACTCGCCACCACTCAGGCGGTAGTGTTGGCCGGCGACTTCAACTGCGTCATAGAGGAAGAGTGACGCAAGCTGGACGCCACGTCCAAACTGCTGATAGAGGTAGTGACGGAAGCATCCCTGAGGGACGCCGTCGGGGCCGGCTCTGTAAATTACACCTGGAGCAGCTCCAACGGCGCTTCCCATTCTAGGATCGACTTTGTGTTCACCTCCAAGGCGATCAGGCAGTGCGGGTCCTCCACGGTCCCCTGCTTCTTCTCCGACCACAGGGCCGTGCAGGTAAGGTGCGCCCTGGGCCACGGCTTCCCACCTGGCCCGGGCTCCTGGAAGCTGAACAAGGTCATGTTCAAGGAGCCAAGCAATGGGGGCAAAGGTATCCCCGACATCTCCACTTTGCTCTGGATCTTCTTTGTTTGCGACTGCGTGCGCAGGACCCTGAGGAACTCTGCAAGATCCGCAGGAAAGTCCATGTCCCGCTTTTTCCTCCTGCCCCTCTGGAGGGGGCTCGGCTGGGACAAGTGGGACAGCTCCATCCCTTACAACTGGGACGCGCCCTGGTACTACGGCCAGGCCGTCCGCTTCGTGAGGGAGCACCAACTGGAGGGACTCAAGCCCGACCTGCGGAAACCAAAGACCGTGCACAAGCTCATCCGAGCCAAAGATTTGGTGGAATTTGTCCCAGGAGTCACCCAGGACACGGCCCAGGCGGCCTGGGCCAACGTGTCCTGGGCCAGACTGCTCAACAGGAACAAGGACATCTCGTGGATGGCCATCCTGCGGGCCTTCACATATGCCCGAAGACTGAGCAACACCCCCTATTGCCCCTGGATGGAGGAGACTCCCCTGCACCTGTTTTGGGGGTGCCCCTTTGCTCAGAGCCTGTTGGACGCCCTGGAGCCCCATTTCCAAGACTCTGTGCCAAGGAACTCCATAACTCACCATGCGGTGCTTTATGGCTGTTCCAGGGCACTCATGCCATCGAAGATATCCAGGCCGCCTGGCCCCTCGTAAATTACTACAAGGACACCATCTGGTACACCGAAAGACTCCTCCCTTGGCACAAGACAGCCTTGACAACGCCTGATTGTCAAACTTGTCCTCAACAGCCTGCTGGATTATTCACAAGTAGGGGGACAGTGGAAGCCCCACCGATGAAGCTCCTCCCCCCCTCCGCCAATGTTTATTGAGCAGCAGAGATGATGATGCTGCAGTGCCGAAACAGGAATCTATGTCTTATCTGTGACAACTCAGTATAAGCAAGCCAGGATAAGGCCTAACTGGATTTTGACCCCCTGCTGTGAGCTAGGATCGTCTCCCCGGGCGCCCACTGCCTCCCTCAGGGAGAATCCAGGCAGAAGCCGCTTTTTTGGACTTTACAAGACATCTACGCTTTGCACAAGTTCAGGACTTTTGTATAAAATGCTCAACTTTGCTTAGATTAGGTGTGTTAGGAATTTCAGGCTGTGGTTATCTGGAAAATACCAGAAAACACTCACTTTTCACTAGATTTGGACTTTTACAGGGGATTCTGGGTCACGCATATATTATGCAAATGCACCAAACCAGGAAGTGGACTTTTGGCAGGTTCCCTTCCTTATTTTTCCCCCTTCTGTGTCTGTCTTTCAATAAAGCTTCAGGCAAGTGTTACCCCCACCCCCTCCCCTTCCACTCCGCACCCTTTTCCGTTTTTACACTTTGTCGTCGCCGTAATTGAAATGCAATGCGCGTTTAGTTAGGTCAATTGAGCAAGCATTGTGCCAGTACAATGTTTTCACTGCATGCTAGAGGATTATATTCCTGTGTGTTCATAACACCATATATCAGTGATGGTGAACCTTTTAGGGACCAAGTGCCTAAACTGTAACCCAATAGTGCCCTCATTTATTACAAAGTGCCAGCCAAAATAAAGCAGTAACTTATTGCTCCCTGTTCTTCAACAACGTTTAATTATAATGGCCTCCTGAGGACAGAAAAAATATGGAAAATTTGCATCATTTTAGCTTCTTTCCAGTGTCCTTCTGTACACAGAGAATCATGGGGCCAGTAGGAGGTCCTCCAAAGATAATTCGGCTCTTCTTCTTACAGTCCCATGTACCCAAGTACGTTTCACTTTAAAAAATCACTGAAAGCAGAATCTTTTAAGTTGTTTGGAACTGCAGGAAAATTCTTTGAGTCCTGTCTGGTGTGCTGGGACGATGGCCCAGGTACCCACAGAAAGAGCTTAGAGTGCCACCTAGGTTCACCACCACTGCCATATATGAATCTTAATTTATTGTATATGTTGTGACACAGTATATGCTGTATGCCTGTGGGAATGTATGTAACTTTGACTTATGCTCATTCTATAAAACCTTCCAGTGCTAGAAGTATTTATATTGTGCAGTATGTTTATATGTATTCTGTTAAATTACCAAATGGTTAATGTGTTTGATAATATAAATTTTGTATTTTCTCCTGAAGTAATGTACGCTCTCTTCCCTGAACTTAAAGGGCCAGAGTCCTTTCCATTGGTGTTGGTCACTATAAGTTTCCCATATAACCCGGCGGTTTCCTTCACTGGTCGGATCTTCAAGTCTTCCCACTGAAGTGAAAGCCTCCTGTGTGTATCCCAAGGTCCTGTTTCCTGAGCATTTCCAGACGCCTCTGTGTCCCTGTTCTTGTGCGTTTCCAGACGCATCCCTGTGGTCCGTGTCCTGTGGTCTGTAGCTTGTGGTCCGAGTCCGGTGGTCCGTATCCTGTGGTCCGTATCCTGGGGTCCAAGTCCGGTGGTCCGTGTCCTGTGGTCCGAGTCCTGTGCTCCGTCTCCTGTGCTCCGTCTCCTGTGGTCCGTCTCCTGTGGTCCGTCGCCTGTGGTCAGTTCCCGTACGACTGTGCTCCTGCTGTGCCGTCCAGGTTTCCAGCCCAGTGGTGACCTCCTGCCTTCCTGTGCTTCTGCCGAGCCTTCCAGGGTTCCAGCCCAGCGGTGTCTTCATTCCGTACCAGCATTTCTAGTACTCCTCTGCGTTCCTGCTGTCATCTCAAGTTGTGACTGTTTCCTGCATCCATTGCCTTGCCCGCCACCGGGTAAGGCACAGACTCTGCCCTCAGAGACTCTTCCCACACCATGACAATACTTCTCAAATAAGGTAATATTCAAATACAGGGTAACATATCACAATCCAAGAGTTCCTGAATACTAAGGAGACAGTAGTGCAAAAAGTGGTATAAGTGGCTACATTACCAATAGGAGTCAGGACTGGGAAAGCGGGAGATCACAAGTGCCCGAATTACCTTAGTTGAGAAGTATTTAGTTCTGTTATATTCTACATATTCTATACGGATCTTTATCTTTATTATACTATCTGGGCTCAGGGAGATCATTGTTCTTTCATTCTCTATATGGGATTTTTAATTGTTTTTATTGTACATATTGGTATTTAATAAAGTTTGACATTTTTTTCATCGCATCTGCCTTTCTTTTTCTTGGTTTACAAGATCAAGTTGTCAACCAATATCTGTGTATGTATGAATATAAGGTGAATTGAGATACAAGATATGTTGGGGTTACTGCGGAATAAAGGGAAGGGGTTCTGGGGAATTCACATATAAAGGATATATTTGTGGGCACAATACAAATAATAGAGGTGAAATATCCCCCTGACTGCCTAGGAAAGTACAGGCAAGAAAATTTGTGCAGCTCAAGAAACATTTTAGATTGTAAATTTTAAATCATGGGTTAAAAACCTGTAGTTTGGGTTGGAGAATAGACTTCCGAATTTTCTTCCCAATAATCCAGAGTTTCTTATAGCATCATCATCATGGAATAGCTCATCTCGATTTTCTGATTCTTCTTATATGTTTGCCAAAATATTCTGAAATATTTAAGTTTTTCTTTGACTACATCATTTTAGAAAGATGAGTATTTTGGCCAACCCTCTTCTTCACGTGTTCCGACTCCATGTCCTAACAGTTGGAAGAAGCAGGTCCTCCCTTAGTTTTCTCAAGTAGTGATCTTTTTAAAGCCAACTGGCCAAATCAAAGGTCAGTCATGGTCAATGGAAACTGAAGCTACTGATGCCTTAGTTCATGGAGAAACATGACTTTCACTCTTTGACTTACTATTGTTCCTCCATTCTACATTTAACAAAGTTTTCAATAAAAAATATACCTTCTTATTTTGTGTAGAGCTTTCTTCACTTCTTGATTTCTCAAGCTGTAAATGAGAGGGTTGAGCATTGGAATGACTCCTGCGTACAATATGGAAAACACCTTGTCCTGGTCCATGGAGAAGCTAGACTTTGGCATCAGATACATGCCGAATAATATTCCATAAAACATGAGGATGACTGTGAGATGCGAGGAGCAGGTGGAGAAGGTTTTGTGTCTTCCTTCTTTAGAGTTAATCTTTAGGATTGTTGAGATGATGTATATGTAGGACACCAAGGTCATGACCGAAGGAACAAAGCCAATGATAGTGCCAAGTACAAGGATCAATGTTTTTATGGTATGAACGTCACTACAAGAAAGCTTTATTACATGCTTCAGTTCACAGAATATGTGGTCTACTTCGTTTGACCCACAAAATGTACAAGATGATATTAGAAAGACATAAAGAGTTCCATCAAGGACCCCTAACGTCCAGGACATCCATGACATCCAGAAACAGACTTGTAGACTCATGAAGTGAGAGTAACGTAGAGGAAGACAGATGGCCACATAGCGATCATAAGCCATGGCCGCCAGGATAAGATATTCCGTCACCATGAGCAACACAAAGAAGAAGACCTGAGTCATACAGCCATTGTAGGAGATGACATTGTTACCAGTTAGAAAGATGTCCAATAACTTGGGCAGAACCATTGAGGAGAAGGACATATCCAATACAGACATGTTACATAGGAAGATATACATGGGACGGTGAAAGTGACGATCCAAGCAAAACAGACAAGATGTTAGAGAATTTCCAACTAATGTTACAACATAGATCGACACAAATATGAAGAATAAACTCAACTGGAAGCTCGGAAGCTCATGGAAGCCAAGGAGGACAAATTCAGTGATGGTGGAGTTTGTCATCTCCCACAATGAGATCAAAGGAAGAAGAACAATGTTTTCGTGTGGTTGATGTACATCTGTAGAAACATTGCTGGGATTCGGAGAGAAGAAGGTTTCCTTCCTGAATTTATACAAAAAAAGTATCCAATAGAAATTTCCTTGGAGATTCGAGGTCGGAGACTGTAAAGCTTCAGGGAATGTCAACCATTAACATCAGTTCAAGAAAATATAGTCATGGGACAGTAATGATCCACGTATCTCACATAATTACATATAACGAGAGGGGAAAATAACAGATGAATCTCTCAATATCAAGAATATTTTGGGTCTAATCAGCCAAGAAATTCCATTTTTTTTATGGATGATTTATGTTGTTTTTTTTTCCATCATCAAATTCCACAATCCATCACTTCATCCATCCCATGATATGACAGCTTGTTTTTTTTTTCGTAGGATGATTTGTATTGTTTAACCGTTTCATAAGTCATTAGCTCCGTATGGAAAGGGCTCCCATTCTGTAAAATTTTACCCAAACATTTGAACCAAATTTTTGTACATCAGTGAACACAAGGGGGCACATTTACTAAGGGTCCACGGACCGCGATTCCATCGGGCTCTCCCGAATATTTCCGTTTTGTGCCGAATTGCCCTGGGCTTTTGGCACACACAATCGGATTTAGCGCATCGGTGCCGGCTTGCACTCGTCAGAAATCAGGGGGCCTGGCCATCGGACAACCCGACAAATTCAGAAAAAAGCTGAATTAAAAAACAAAATGTGTCGCAAGATCAAGCACCAGGAAGAAGGTGAACTCCGGGCGGACCTCGGCGCAGCAGCCACACCTGGTGGATATCGGGCGCACGGACCTTAGTGAATCGTGGCAGACCCGAATCCTGGTCGTACGACGCGCCACGGGATCGCGACGGGATCGGGTAAGTAAATGTGCCCCAATGATGCAAAGAATTGAGAGGTTGTGTCATTCAGACATCGCAGGGGAAAAAGTAGCTCGTAAGAATATGGCACAACTGTAGTTTTTATTTTGGAATTGATGATGAATGTCGAGTGTGAACTATTTGTGGACCTTTCAGAACTTGCACAGCAGATAAGACATCATTACACAATGGGGGTCATTTACTAAGGGCCCGATTCGCGTTTTCCTGACGTGTTACCTGAATATTTCCGATTTGCGCCGATTTCCCCTGAATTGCCCCGGGATTTTGGCGCACGCGATCGGATTGTGGCGCATCGGCGCTGGCATGCACGCGACGAAAACCGGGGGCGTGGCTGAACGAAAAACCGCCGCATTAAAAAAAAAAAAAATCTGTCGCGAGCTTGCACTTACCTTCACTCAGCCCGGCTCGGTGAACTCCAGTGCGTTCCGATGCTTTTCAGCGCAGCAGCGCCACCTGGTGGACGGCGGAGGAACTGCCTTAATGAATCCCGGCCGGACCCGAATCCACCGCAGAGAACGCGCCGCTGGGTCGCGAATGGACCGGGTAAGTAAATCTGCCCCAATGTGTTACAGCCTTTGGTAGAGTTTAATAAGTTTTCAGGGCTGGGGGCCATTTTTAATATTGATGATCTATTCTCAGAATAGGTTGTCAACATCCTTGAAATGTTTCTTCTGGAGCTTCTCCTCCTGGCTGTATGCATCGGGTCATTGTCATGTTGAAGGCCCAACCACAACCCAATTTCAATGCAGTTACTGAAGGAAGGAGATCGTTGGCCAAGATCTTATGATACATGGCTACACCCATCGACCCTTCAATACGGAGCAGTCGTTCTGTCCCCTTTGCAGAAAACCACCCTCGAAACTATGACGTTTCTATCCATATGCTTTAAAACGTGACAGTGGTCTTATGGTTAAACTCATCCTTCCTCCATGACTCGCGCTGATGCCAAAAAGATCCATTTTCATCTGACGACATGACGTTCTTCCAGGCCTCCTCTAGATCATCCAGATGGTCACTGGTGAATTTCAAATGCCCAGGGCAGGTGCTGCGATGGGTCGGGTGACCTTGCATGTCCTGTATTATTTTATTTCATGGCGGCTTATCGTGATACGAACAGTAATCGGTGAGACTGTGGTCCCAGCTGCTCCAGGTCATAGACCAAGTCCTACTGGGCAGTTTCTGGGTCATTCCTGCATTTCTCAGAATCATCCTTATCCCAAGATCTTACCTGGCGCCTCAGACCAAGGAAGATTGACAGACATTTAGTGTTTTTTCCATTTTCCAATAGTGTACCTCTGGCCAATCACAGCCGTGGCTAGTTGCATCAATTTGTTGGGGTGGTTGTTCGACCACCAATCAGGCGATATGTCTGGATCCGGTGGACAAAATTGAACCCATTGAACCCAACCATTAGGTCTGTCATCTATAGTAACACGTTCAAACAGGTGCAATAAAAACTGGTAGTGCAGGGTAGGTGGAGCTACAGGTAATGAGTGCCGAGTAGGTGGAGCTACTAACAGGGTTGAGAGAGCAGATTTTTTGCTGGTTGGTATTAATGTAGGAATTATATTTAGGAATGTGATTTAGATTCTCTCTAGCCCTTAAAATGACCTGCGATAAAAAAATCTCTCCATTATTTGTAGGGCGGGGGGGGGGGGGGGGCGGGGGGGGGGGGGCGGGGGGGTTATCAGATACTTATTTTCCCCACTGTATGAGGTGTCATGAGGTCTGGAGCAGCGGCTTTCCCAGCAGCGGCTGTAATTGGCAGCGCCCTGGTCCTGCGCCATTGGGCACACAAAGATCATTCCACTTCACTTCATCTACAAGGTCTTGTGTGAAGTTCATATATAACACATGAGCTAACAGGCTCCCTGTAAGGGCATCTACCACCAGGATGAAAGACTGCATGCAAATGAGCCTGAGGGGCTCCAGGCTCCATTAACACCTATGGAGCCAGGAAGCCCCTCAGGCTCATTTGCATAAAGTCTTTCACCTTGGTAGTAGATGACATTTAACACAATGTTACATATTTTACACAGAGAAGATATTCTGATGACTTACTATTGTAAGAACAACACAATGAGACGAATGTGCAGAATCCCTCGACACATCAATTACAATAAAACCTGTCTCAGAGAGTTCATTAACGAGCGCTGCTCCTGAGGAGACTTCATCATTACAGGCTACACGGCTTTACCTGATTCTTGAGAGAGGCTGTGATTTCCCAGACTGATCATTATGGATAACGCTTCCACCCTCAGGGGCCTTCTTCAGTCTTACGTTAATGAAGCGTATTCATTTTAACATAATATACAACGTATCAATTTGTACAGACCTGATACTTATCAAAGCTGAAGTTGGTTGCTACGGAGGGTGGACATGGCGGCAGTATAGTTGGTACTGCTCTCAGGGGTCAGGGTTGGGGTCTCCACTCACCAATGGGCTACCACACAGCAGGAGGTACTTCTGTCTAAAGTTCTGAACACCAATCTGACCACTCAGTGATCGGCAGTGCAGTAATGTGAACAGAACTGATTGAACGTTTGCCAATTTCTTTCCACAAGTTTTTAACGTTATTCGCACTTTCCAGGAATCAACCTCCAAGTTCTAAGAGCCCCAATGACCCTCTCATAGAACTGAAACAAGTTTATGACACCCAGAACAAGGGGACCGAGACCTTAGAGGTCCTGAAATGCAGGACAGTCTAGTAAGGCCACGGTCCACAGAGGTATTAGGTAAAGGGCCTCTGCAGGCTCTAGGAGCGATGCACAGTGGCACAGACATTGCTGCCAGTGGGGGCCCTCAAAGCAGTAAATTGGTGGAGGCCCTGGGGTGCATGCCCTGGGATCCCTTCCCATAATCCATCCCTGATTGGGTGGCCTGCTCCCCAATTCCTAGTCATCCACTCAAAGGTCCAACAACTAAGATGCAGCCTGACTTTTTCGATGTGTCCCTCCATGGCCCAATACACCTACACGCCTCCGCAGCCCCCGCTAGTCACATGCCACGGGCAACTAGAACGGTTCTATTCTCGAACACTTCTGATAAATCTGCCCCCTACTTGCGGAAAGCACATTGGATTTGCTGCTAAAATTTTTCATAAAGCATCATGGGAAGCGAGGGCAGCGTGCAATAGACTCTAGTTGAGGGGAAAGAGAAGAAGAGGAGTGTTTTCTTCACCCACGTCACGTCTGAACACAACACCTGAGCACCTTGGCCAAAAAGTTGAGCGTTTGCATTTATATAGATCAACAAAACAACAGGCTGAACTTTGTAAACTGTATTCCCTCCCCCCATTCCTTTTGGAGGGGGGCGTCTGCTTCACCATAAACAAGGACCAGAACCAAAAGACTAAGAATATACAAAAACATTCTAAAAGGTCTAAATTCAAGTACAAAAATAAACATATTGTAAAAGGCACGGTCGTGTCTCGTATCGAGGTGAACGGTTCTCCGGATGTCAGCGCCATTGGGTCAACTGGGTGGAGAACGGCTCGGAGGGGGAAACTTAAAGGGACTCGCTCTTAAGATAGAACTTTTTAAGGCGTCACCAGAAACCGCAATGGAAAGTCAAACTTGAGGTGGACCGGCAGCAGGGACCTCGTTGTCCAAAGCTGGAGCTAGCATGGAGACACCTAAGATTTGTATTTTTCAATCAAGAAAAGCCGAAAGGTTTGATGGATCTTCCAGCTCCTGGAGGTCTCCATTTCTGTGACCACCACAGCCTTAAAGAAAAGCCGTAAAATTTCCTCAGTTCCTCATTTTCTTGTTGGCCGGTTTAATGGGGCTTAATTCTTCCTCATCGTCGTCATCATCATCATCTACATCCTCCTCCTCTTCAAGATCCGAGTCTGGGAGTGCTGCAAGGAGAAGGAGAAGGGTCCAAATTAACATTCAAAAACGGCAGCATATCAACCCAGTTTTCACAACATAAATAGACAAGAAGGCGGAGCAGCACTTACACACTATGATGTTTCCAGAAACCTGAACAGGACCGGAGCCCGACTTCAGACGAAAAGTCACCGGAGGCTGAATGACAAAGTTATCAAGATTCACCTGCACCAGAGAGAGAACATATAAAGTAACACAGAATATAATACAGGATGTAACTCAGGATCAGTACAGGATAAGTAATGGCATGTATGTACACAGTGACTGCACCAGCAGCAGGATAGTGAGTGCAGCTCTGGGGTATAATACAGGATGTAACTCAGGATCAGTACAGGATAAGTAATGGCATGTATGTACACAGTGACTGCACCAGCAGCAGAATAGTGAGTGCAGCTCTGGGGTATAATACAGGATGTAACTCAGGATCAGTACAGGATAAATAATGTCATGTATGTACACAGTGACTGCACCAGCAGCAGAATAGTGAGTGCAGCTCTGGAGTATAATACAGGATGTAACTCAGGATCAGTACAGGATAAGTAATGTCATGTATGTACACAGTGACTGCACCAGTAGCAGAATAGTGAGTGCAGCTCTGGAGTATAATACAGGATGTAACTCAGGATCAGTAGAGGATAAGTAATGTCATGTATGTACACAGTGACTGCACCAGCAGCAGAATAGTGAGTGCAGCTCTGGAGTATAATACTGGATGTAACTCGGGATCAGTACAGGATAAGTAATGTCATGTATGTACAGTGACTGCACCAGCAGCAGAGTAGTGAGTGCAGCTCTGGAGTATAATACAGGATGTAACTCAGGATCAGTACAGGATAAGTAATGTCATGTATGTACACAGTGACTGCACCAGCAGCAGAATAGGGAGTGCAGCTCTGGAGTATAACACAGGATGTAACTCAGGATCAGTACAGGATAAGTAATGTCATGTATGTACACAGTGACTGCACCAGCAGCAGAATAGTGAGTGCAGCTCTGGAGTATAATACTGGATGTAACTCAGGATCAGTACAGGATAAGTAATGTCATGTATGTACACAGTGACTGTGCCAGCAGCAGAATAGTGAGTGCAGCTCTGGAGTATAATACTGGATGTAACTCAGGATCAGTACAGGATAAGTAATGTCATGTATGTACACAGTGACTGCACCAGCAGCTGAGTAGTGAGTGCAGCTCTGGAGTATAATACAGGATGTAACTCAGGATCAGTACAGGATAAGTAATGGCATGTATGTACACAGTGACTGCACCAGCAGCAGGATAGTGAGTGCAGCTCTGGGGTATAATACAGGATGTAACTCAGGATCAGTACAGGATAAGTAATGTCATGTGTGTACACAGTGACTGCACCAGCAGCAGAATAGTGAGTGCAGCTCTGGAGTATAATACTGGATGTAACTCAGGATCAGTACAGGATAAGTAATGACATGTATGTACACAGTGACTGTGCCAGCAGCAGAATAGTGAGTGCAGCTCTGGAGTATAATACAGGATGTAACTCAGGATCAGTACAGGATAAGTAATGTCATGTATGTACACAGTGACTGCACCAGCAGCAGAATAGTGAGTGCAGCTCTGGAGTATAATACAGGATGTAACTCAGGATCAGTACAGGAAAGTAATGTCATGTATGTACACTGTGACTGCACCAGCAGCAGAATAGTGAGTGCAGCTCTGGAGTATAATACAGGATGTAACTCAGGATCAGTACAGGATAAGTAATGTCATGTATGTACACAGTGACTGCACCAGCAGCAGAATAGTGAGTGCAGCTCTGGGGTATAATACAGGATGTAACTCAGGATGAGTACAGGATAAGTAATGTCATGTATGTACACAGTGACTGCACCAGCAGCAGAATAGTGAGTGCAGCTCTGGGGTATAATACAGGATGTAACTCAGGATGAGTACAGGATAAGTAATGTCATGTATGTACACAGGGACTACACCATCAGCAGCATAGTGAGTGCAGCTCTGAGGTATACTATAACATGTACTCACCATAGTCTGACAGGACAGTTTGAGGGTAGCGATGGGCACGGTGATGTCCTTATTGTTGTAATCTCGCGCTGTCACTTCCACCACATTATACTCGTCTTTGGCGCCTTCCCCAAGACTGATCTGTGGGGAAACTCAGTTTCATTCATCTCCAGTAGAAGTCATTAAAAAAATACTCATCCACATTGGAAACAAGTGCGCCCCCCACTGGTAGGATAACTTACTGTGCACAGGGACAGGTTAGGGTCGTAGTCGTCCTCCTCGTCCACCTTGAAGGTGTAGTAGGTGGTCTTGGAAGAAAGTTCACAGCCTGAGGGGAGAACAGGACAGGCAGGGTGACAATACATACATACAGGGGTGACTATATACAGCCGGAGTGTGGGGGGGCACCGCAGGGACCTACGGGGGCGACCATATATACAGCCAAGGGGAGAACAAGACAGACGGGGTGACTATATACACAGCCGGGGAAGACTAGCCATACAGGGGGGCAACCGCAGGGATGGCCGGGCGAGACTAACCCTAGGGGGTGGGGGGGACAAGACGGCCGGGGCGACCACAGGGACAGTCGAGGGGCCATACCAACCGTCCCCCAGCTTTCCAGGCGCGCCAACCGTCCCCCAGCTTTCCAGGCGCGCCAACCGTCCCCCAGCTTTCCAGGCGCGCCAACCGTCCCCCAGCTTTCCAGGCGCGCCAACCGTCCCCCAGCTTTCCAGGCGCGCCAACCGTCCCCCAGCTTTCCAGGCGCGCCAACCGTCCCCCAGCTTTCCAGGCGCGCCAACCGTCCCCCAGCTTTCCAGGCGCGCCAACCGTCCCCCAGCTTTCCAGGCGCGCCAACCGTCCCCCAGCTTTCCAGGCGCGCCAACAGTCACCCAGCTTTCCAGCCGCGCTAAGTCACCCAGCTTTCCAGCCGCGCTAACAGTCACCCAGCTTTCCAGCCGCGCTAACAGTCACCCAGCTTTCCAGCCGCGCTAACAGTCACCCAGCTTTCCAGCCGCGCTAACAGTCACCCAGCTTTCCAGCCGTGCTAACAGTCACCCAGCATTCCTGGCAAACTAACCGTCCCCCAGCTTTCCTAGGTGCAGTTAACTAAAAGTTACAAAGTTGGTCCAAGATTAAAGATCAAGAAGAAAGTAACAGAATGCAGCTGATAGAGGCGGGCGTGCTGGGTCTTGTAGTACTTCCTCTACAATCTTACCGAACACGTAGCTGTCCATGGCGCTGCCGAGAATCCTGCGAGAGATCACACACGTGGGTCACCCTGCGCTGCCGGTACAGAGGCGGAAGGGGAGGTGCTAGTCGCGGCGTGACGTCACCGCGCGTATAAGCCACGCCCACCATTCATGCTGCTTCCCTTATAGGCGCCGCGTGCAAGGACCCGCCCATCATTCTTCTACCTGTCCCTTTCCTTACAGGCGCCTCATGCGGAGGGGAGGAGCCGGCGGCGTGACATCACCAACCCCTCCCCCACCTCTTCAGGATCGCTAGACTAACCGCCCAGTAGCTCACTCCAAAGAGGCGGGGTCATCGCGCTGACGTCACGGCACCTTTTCTCACACGTGTTTTAACTTACACTTCTAGGGACGATGACGTCATCACCTCACATCACGTGTTAGTGTAAGTTGGTGCTGGGCAACATTTTGGTGTTTCGAAATAGTTAAAACAAAGTTGGAAGCGGAGTGTCTAAACCAATCATGCTGCCTCCTGAAACAGAATCTACTCTTTTTTTGGCTTTTAAAATTATGCAAATGAGCCTCAGGGGCTCTTGGTAACATCACAGAAGCCCCTTCTGACTGTGGTGGGTGCAGGGTGATATTTTGGTGGCTGCTGAAAGATACACTCTGGGGTGTGAGGGTGCGGCCACACGGTGCGCTCTTGGTGCGTTTTTCGCATGTTTACCATGTTGTTTTTTCTTCATTTCTGAAAGTTTTCAGTGCGTTTAAAAATGGACCAAAAACGCCAGAAGACCTGGTGCCACACGTGCCATTTTGTCTGCGATTGCAAACACAAACGCAGATAAAGGCGCACCCATCGGGGCAGGCTGCGGCCCAATCGCATCGGCGTTTCTATGGTAACGCCTGCGATTGGGAACCGCCGGTGTTTTGCATTAAATAAATGCAGGCTCGTTCCCAATCGCAGGCGTTTCCATAGAAACGCCGATGAAATCGGCCCGTCCCGGTGGGTGCGGCTTTGTTTACGTTTGCAAATGCAGAAAAAGGGGCACGTGTGGCACCAGCCTAATGAGATGACCCTCCCATCACCCTGTAGTCACTGAAATGACCTCGGTTCAGGCACTGCTGCTGACAGGACTCCTGTAGGACACCTATCTGGTGCTCCCAGCTTGCCTGCTGCTGACAGGTCACCTATCTGGTGCTCCCAGCTTGTCTGCTGCTGACAGGTCACCTATCTGGTGCTCCCAGCTTGTCTGTTGCTGACAGGTCACCTATCTGGTGCTCCCAGCTTGTCTGTTGCTGACAGGTCACATATCTGGTGCTCCCAGCTTGTCTGCTGCTGACAGGTCACCTATCTGGTGCTCCCAGCGTGTCTGCTGCTGACAGGTCACCTATCTGGTGCTCCCAGCTTGTCTGCTGCTGACAGGTCACCTATCTGGTGCTCCCAGCGTGTCTGCTGCTGACAGGTCACCTATCTGGTGCTCCCAGCTTGTCTGCTGCTGACAGGTCACCTATCTGGTGCTCCCAGCTTGTCTGCTGCTGACAGGTCACCTATCTGGTGCTCGCAGCTTGTCTGCTGCTGACAGGTCACCTATCTGGTGCTCCCAGCTTGTCTGCTGCTGACAGGTCACCTATTTGGTGCTCCCAGCTTGTCTGCTGCTGACAGGTCACCTATCTAGTGCTCCCAGCTGTCTGCTGCTGACAGGTCACCTATCTAGTGCTCCCAGCTGTCTGCTGCTGACAGGTCACATATCTAGTGCTCCCAGCTGTCTGCTGCTGACAGGTCACATATCTGGTGTTCCCAGCTGTCTGCTGCTGACAGGTCACATATCTGGTGCTCCCAGCTTGTCTGCTGCTGACAGGTCACATATCTGGTGTTCCCAGCTGTCTGCTGCTGACAGGTCACCTATCTGGTGCTCCCAGCTTGTCTGCTGCTGACAGGTCACCTATCTGGTGCTCCCAGCTTGCCTGCTGCTGACAGGTCACATATCTAGTGCTCCCAGCTTGCCTGCTGCTGACAGGTCACATATCTAGTGCTCCCAGCTTGTCTGTTGCTGACAGGTCACATATCTAGTGCTCCCAGCTTGCCTGCTGCTGACAGGTCACATATCTAGTGCTCCCAGCTTGTCTGCTGCTGACAGGTCACATATCTAGTGCTCCCAGCTTGTCTGCTGCTGACAGGTCACATATCTAGTGCTCCCAGCTTGTCTGCTGCTGACAGGTCACATATCTAGTGCTCCCAGCTTGTCTGCTGCTGACAGGTCACATATCTAGTGCTCCCAGCTTGTATGCTGCTGACAGGTCACATATCTAGTGCTCCCAGCTGTCTGCTGCTGACAGGTCACATATCTGGTGCTCCCAGCTGTCTGCTGCTGACAGGTCACATATCTGGTGCTCCCAGCTTGCCTGCTGCTGACAGGTCACATATCTAGTGCTCCCAGCTTGCCTGCTGCTGACAGGTCACATATCTAGTGCTCCCAGCTTGTCTGTTGCTGACAGGTCACATATCTAGTGCTCCCAGCTTGTCTGCTGCTGACAGGTCACATATCTAGTGCTCCCAGCTTGCCTGCTGCTGACAGGTCACATATCTAGTGCTCCCAGCTTGTCTGCTGCTGACAGGTCACCTATCTGATGCTCCCAGCTTGTCTGCTACTGACAGGTCACATATCTAGTGCTCCCAGCTGTCTGCTGCTGACAGGTCACATATCTGGTGCTCCCAGCTGTCTGCTGCTGACAGGTCACATATCTAGTGCTCCCAGCTTGCCTGCTGCTTGCCTGCTGCTGAGTGCGGGTGGGAGCTCTGGGCTCACTGCAGAACTAACAGTAGTAGCAGAGTGTATAGGTGATCAGGCTCCTCTGTACACTGTATACAGCGCTGAGCTCTGGGCTGAGGAGATACGAGGTGCGGGCAGGGGTGGCTGCTGTTACCTGTGGGGTGGCTGGGCCTTGTGGTGCACTGACCTGTCACGCTCTCAGGTGGACAAGAGGGCTTCCACAGGAACGGACTGTAGAGGTTTTAGGGGGTCTGCGCCATGTTTGTGGCGGTCATTGGTGTGGCCCTTGATGATGGTTGAGGTGCAGCTGGACCGGACAACAGTGAGACAAGGAGGAGGAGATGTAATAATAACTCTTAGGCCGCGGTCACACGTTCCACTAGTGTTGCGCTCATAACCTGGCCCCGATCTCTTCCCCTCCCCTTTTTGGCTGAGCCAAAAACTATAACGTGTGTTTCCTAGAATAATCCATGGACTTCTATGTCACCTGACTGCTCCGAGAACTTCTGTCCATCTTGTTAGCAGGAGGGAATCCAGCAGTTACATCTTATAGTCAGCTGATCGCAGCTAAATTGGCCGATTTCAATGAAATATTTAAAGGTCTCATCTGTGACAAGGAGGGGACCACAGGAGGTCTCAAGTCTTCAGGGTGTACATATTATCCCCCCCCCCCCCCCCAAAAAAAAAATGTTATAACCCAGACCACCTGTACACAAGTGTAACAAATTGTACTTCTTAGAGCGGCATTTATTTCATGTACTGGGTGTATAAACGTATTTGCGCCATTTTCTTGGGGGCTTTTTTTTTTTTTTTTTACAGCTTTCATTGAGCGCTTCAAATTACACAACTACTTTATTCTTTGGCTTGGTACCAAATCTATAAAAGGTTTTATTGCGTTATAATACATTTTAAATTAAAACCTTGTGTACAAAATAAAACTTTTTTTCTGGTGCTTATAACTTTTTTTTTTTTTTTTATACGGAGGTTTTCACTGCTACTATTTTGAGGACCGTAAGACTTTTTGATCACTTTTTGTTACTTTTGTTTATGCAAAAAAAAAGTAGCATTTTGTTTGGGTGCGATTTTCCCCTTATGGGGTTGACGAGGGTCCAATCTCGTGGCCATAGCTTTTATATCCAATAACAACCCATTATGGGATGAGCGCACCCTTTAACCCTCCATGACTTATCTTTATGTCAAGAAGTTACCGGTATTATGGATTTATGAAGAGGGATAGAATTTGAGATTTAAAGGGGCATTCACTTTCAGTTTCATTAATCTTCCATATACAAACATTTCTTCAATTGGATGCTATTAAAAAAAATGTTCCTGTGTGAAGATAATTTCTCATAAATGTAGTCATATGGTCCCTTAGAAACTAGTCTGTGTCCTTGGTTACGGCCACCTCTGCTGGAGGGATTGCACAAAGATACAAAAGTTTTTGTGTATGAAATGTCCGGATGTTGCTACATGTCGCACAGCCGTCCTGTGGTAATGATCGCTGAATCCTGTTGGTCCGGCAGGACTCTATAGCGCAAGTCTGGCCACCACTGCTAGAGTGTGACGTGGTCGTAACCGAGGAAGCTATCTCGTTTCTAAGGGACAACATGACTACATTTATGAGAAATTATCTTCACACGGGAACATTTTTTTTAATAACATCCAATTGAAGAAATGTTTACAAATGGCAAATGAATTTAATTAAATGTAAATGCCCAGATGAGAATACCCCTTTAAGGTAGCGACTACAGGACTTCCATGCCAAACTTCCATGCCAAGACGGCAGCGCCCACATATATGATTGTCGGCAGCATCGATAGCAAGAGTTAGTGGTGGTGTTTGCTCCTGTGCCACCGTGTTATAGCAACCACGCCCCCTGTGTCCCACTGAATACATCAAGAGAACGAAGCCTCAGGTAGGACCACGCCGCTCGCCGTGTACATCAAGAGGACTAAGCCTCGGGTAGGACCGCACCGCTCGCCGTGTACATCAAGAGGACTAAGCCTCGGGTAGGACCGCACCGCTCGCCGTGTACATCAAGAGGACTAAGCCTCGGGTAGGACCGCACCGCTCGCCGTGTACATCAAGAGGACTAAGCCTCGGGTAGGACCGCACCGCTCGCCGTGTACATCAAGAGGACTAAGCCTCGGGTAGGACCGCACCGCTCGCCGTGTACATCAAGAGGACTAAGCCTCGGGTAGGACCGCACCGCTCGCCGTGTACATCAAGAGGACTAAGCCTCGGGTAGGACCGCACCGCTCGCCGTCTACATCAAGAGGACTAAGCCTCGGGTAGGACCGCACCGCTCGCCGTGTACATCAAGAGGACTAAGCCTCGGGAAGGACCGCACCGCTCGCCGTGTACATCAAGAGGACTAAGCCTCGGGTAGGACCGCACCGCTCGCCGTGTACATCAAGAGGACTAAGCCTCGGTTAGGACCGCACCGCTCACCGTGTACATCAAGAGGACTAAGCCTCGGGTAGGACCGCACCGCTCGCCGTGTACATCAAGAGGACTAAGCCTCGGGTAGGACCGCACCGCTCGCCGTGTACATCAAGAGGACTAAGCCTCGGGTAGGACCGCACCGCTCGCCGTGTACATCAAGAGGACTAAGCCTCAGGCAGGACCGCACCGCTCGCCGTGTACATCAAGAGGACTAAGCCTCGGGTAGGACCGCACCGCTCGCCGTGTACATCAAGAGGACTAAGCCTCGGGTAGGACCGCACCGCTCGCCGTGTACATCAAGAGGACTAAGCCTCAGGTAGGACCGCACCGCTCGCTGTGTACATCAAGAGGACTAAGCCTCAGGCAGGACCGCACCGCTCGCCGTGTACATCAAGAGGACTAAGCCTCGGGTAGGACCGCACCGTTCGCCGTGTACATCAAGAGGACTAAGCCTCGGGTAGGACCGCACCGCTCGCCGTGTACATCAAGAGGACTAAGCCTCGGGTAGGACCGCACCGTTCGCCGTGTACATCAAGAGGACTAAGCCTCGGGTAGGACCGCACCGCTCGCCGTGTACATCAAGAGGACTAAGCCTCAGGCAGGACCGCACCGCTCGCCGTGTACATCAAGAGGACTAAGCCTCGGGTAGGACCGCACCGCTCGCCGTGTACATCAAGAGGACTAAGCCTCGGGTAGGACCGCACCGTTCGCCGTGTACATCAAGAGGACTAAGCCTCAGGTAGGACCGCACCGCTCGCCGTGTACATCAAGAGGACTAAGCCTCAGGCAGGACCGCACCGCTCGCCGTGTACATCAAGAGGACTAAGCCTCGGGTAGGACCGCACCGCTCGCCGTGTACATCAAGAGGACTAAGCCTCGGGTAGGACCGCACCGCTCGCCGTGTACATCAAGAGGACTAAGCCTCAGGCAGGACCGCACCGCTCGCCGTGTACATCAAGAGGACGAAGCTTCTTAGCATTGAAGCCAGCAAATGAATGTTTGGCATGGAAGTCCTGTAGTCGCTACCTTAAATCTCAAATTCTAGCCCTCTTCATAAATCCATAATAACTTCTTGACATAAAGATAAGTCATGGAGGGTTAAAGGGTGCGCTCATCCCATAATGGGTTGTTATTGGATATAAAAGCTATGGCCTGGAGGTTGGACCCTCCTGTATGAGCGGGGAAACCTCTGGATATAGAGAACACAGATGATCAGATTATGTGTCCGAGTCTAGTTTCCCCTTCAGGGTCCCATAGAACAGGCTAATGTGTCGCCCATAACGCTAAGCACCTTCATATAGCTTATTAGGGAAGTGTCACATCCGTCCACCCCCCTCCAACTAGAAATAGATGGTCCCTGCAGTCTAGTGTTTATAACAAGAAGCAGCCAATCACTGACATCATCCAACAAAGCCGTTGATTGGCTGCGACTGTCACATGATGCCCGCAAAAGAGGTTAAAAAGTTTGAAGTCATTTTATCCTTATTGGACGATTCCTTTAAATCCCCTGAACCCCGGCTGCAAAACACATCACCTGTGTCCACACAGAAGATCATGAGCGATGCAAGGACTCGGGTCTTAAGACGTCTTAAGTGAAATCATCGGCTTTTATAGTAAAGATTCACATATTACACACGGCATTCCCAGGAGAGACGTACATGCCCCGCACAATGGCGTCATAGCCCTTGATGGCCACGTACCGACAGCACCACCCAGAAACCCCATGCAAAGAGGACAAACCCAACACAAGCAGCAGAAGAAGAAGAATACAGAGATGGAGGAGCCAGCACCTACCTGGTACACGACGACCCAGGACGAAGATCTGTGCTCTGGATGTCCCTATAGACCTGGTCAGAGGCTCAGAGCTCTACTGTACACTGTGCATATGATTAAAGGGGTGCTGCAGGATGCTCAATAGATGACCTATCCTTAATCAGCTTGAGCTGCAATACCCTGAACTGCCACACTTGGATGTATGGCACTATGGGTACACATTGAGAATCCTACATAACCCCCTTATACGAGGAGCTGCATTGCACTTTGACTTTATCAGAAAGAAGAAATAATAGTGAGAAAAAAAAAAGAAAATTAAAAAGTCCTTGTGGCACCGATACAGGAAACGGAAGGGTCCTGGACAAGTCATAACCTAATATGAATAGATGGGGGTCGCAGTATCTACACTGATCAGTAAGCACCCAGCTTTCCCTGACACAAGAAACCTGGACGAGGACTTGTATTTGCTGGGAACGTTCTATACTTTAGTAGTGATTGCTCCATGAAACCCCCCCCCCGATAAGTGGGGAGTTCAACAATCCTGGAAATAACAGCGCTGCAGAGCAGATTCCTAGCTGTACCCCTCCAGTTCCCAACCGCGGCCTTACAGGGAACACTCCCAAGAGGAAGCCGAGATGGATCATACGAGCTGGCGACATGCAATCTGAACGCCCCTTTAAAGGGAACCTGTCACTAGGAGAGCCATTTTTAGCCCTCCCCCAGTCCCCACAGAGCATAGTACATACACTGCCAAAGGGTTTTTGTATTAAAAATAGGTTTTACAGAAAAAAAGATCTGTTATATTGTACCTTTCATTAGCATCTGCTGTGTGACTAGGCAGTTGCCAATTGGGAGGGGCTGGAAAGGAGCAGTTCCCCCCCCCCCCCCCACCCTTGGGAAACTTGTGACCTTTTCAAATATATGAATAACTCTCCACACTCGGGATTGGCTGTAGAGGAGCAGGGGGCGTCGCTAAGCCCAGTGATGGGTGTTTTCATATATTTGAAAAGGTCACATGGAGGAGCTGTTCCCCAAGGGTGGGGGGGGGGGACTGCTCCTTTCCAGCCCCACCCAGTGGGCAACTGCCTAGTCACACAGCAGATGCTAATGAAAGGTACAATATAACATAACTTTTTTTCTGTAAAACCTATTTTTAATACAAAAGCACTTTGGCAGTGTATGTACTATGCTCTGTGGGGACTGGGGGAGTGCTAAAAATGGGTCTCCTGGTGACAGGTTCCCTTTAAATGTGACTTAAATGTAAAAATTACTCCTTCAACTTTTGGCAGGTTTAGAATAGTCTGAAATCACAATATTGGGATTTTCTGCAGATCATCCCACGTCACCATTAAACTTACCCCATGCACAGTCCAACCAGCAGTTCCCCTTAATACATTACTAGCGCTCCATTCACTTCTATGGGGCTGGGGGAGACAATCATAGAGCGGTAGACTAAATCTCCCGGTAATGAGGTGCTGGTCCAATGCACTTGACCAGTGCTCCGTTCACTTCTGTGGCAATGGCGGGCTTCAATTAAGGGACATCACCACCAGGATGAAAGATTGTATGCAAATGTGCCATAGGGATTCTATTAACACCTATGGAGCCTGGAGCCCCTCGGACTCATTTGCATACAACCCTTCACCCTGGTAGTAGATGCCCTTTAAAAGAGGTGTTGTGTCATTCCTTATATTTATCAACCAGATATGGGATAATATAGGTGGACCCCCACATTCAGCAGTACGGAGGAGAGGTAGACCTCCTCATTTGCTCTATGCTGATCCGGAAGTTCCATACAAGTTAATCCTATGCTCCATGAACTTCTCTAGGATTTCCCATCAGCTAACAGATCCCCCATTCGGCTGATTGCAGGGGGTCCACATCTAATTGTGTGGATGGGCCATAAATAATAGTATTTGTAACGTTACTTCTAGACAATTATTTTATCTGCCACATGGTTCCCTATAAAAGTGAATGAAGCACTGATGACACAGAGATTCGGCCCTTATCCCCTCTCCTGTGGGCAAAGGACACTTGTCAGGGAGAATTGGGACAAACCATCCATCGGTAGTTTAGTTCCCGTTTAGTTCCCCAAATTGACCTTTAATAAGTCCCTCTACGTCCCTTATTAAAATAAAAACCGAAGCACAGGCAGCACCAAATATGGGTCCAATAAGCACCTCATCGGACCCATCTCTAGGGAAATATAAGAGGATTATCATTATTTAATAGCAGGAACAGAGGGAATAACTATAGGACCATAACGTCCTGTGGATGGTTTAGTGTCTCAATTCACCCTGACAGGTTCTCTTTAAAGGGGTTGTCCATTTTCAGCAAATAACTGTTTTTGTTTGGAAAGTTGTAGAACTCCATCCCACAATGTACTTTCTATAGCAATTACTCAAGGTTTTCTAGATCTCTGCTTGCTGTCCTGCTATAGAAAGCTTCTGTATGGTTAAACACCGATTCCTAAGCATGTGATGTCACACAAGTCCAGGCTTATTGTATCCCCGGTCATGTGATGTCACACAGGTTCACGGCTCATTATTTCCCTGGTCATGTGATGTCACACAGGTGCACGGCTCATTATTTCCCTGGTCATGTGATGTCACACAGGTGCATGGTTCATTATATCCCTGGTCATGTGATGTCACACTGGTGCACGGCTCATTATATCCCTGGTCATGTGATGTCACACAGGTGCACAGCTCGTTATATCCCTTATCATGTGATGTCACACAGTTGCACAGCTCGTTATATCCCTGGTCATGTGATGTCACACAGGTGCACAGCTCGTTATATCCCTTATCATGTGATGTCACACAGTTGCACAGCTCGTTATATCCCTGGTCATGTGATGTCACACTGGTGCACGGCTCATTATATCCCTGGTCATGTGATGTCACACAGGTGCACGGCTCGTTACATCCCTGGTCATGTGATGTTACACAGGTGCACGGCTCATTATATACCTGGTCATGTGATGTTACACAGGTGCACGGCTCATTATACCCCTAGTCATATGATGTCACACAGGTGCACGGCTCATTATACCCCTAGTCATATGATGTCACACAGGTGCACGACTCCTTATATCCCTGGTCATGTGGTAATGAGCTGTGCACCTCATTTTATCCACAGTTAAGCACATGTAATAAGAAAGTACTTGGCACTCAACTAGGATGCAATCTTCTTTAATTAATTATTATTATTTTTTTTTTTTCCCCAAATACTTTTTATTAAGTTTCATTACATAACATCATACAGTACTTCCCGTTGCATATTTATTAATCATTATATTTACATCTGACTTTCAGCATGCACACCAGGATAAATAATAATTTTGGTTTGCATAGTGAAAGTCCACTGTAAATATAATATTGTTGAATTAAATAACATTGCATCGCATCTGAGCGCCAAGTACTTTCCTATCGTATACGATTAGAGGCGATTCCCTAACCTGAACCACATACTAGCAGGAGTGACGACTATTCAACCATTAAACAATGACGCTTCCTATAGAATGACAGCAAGCAGAGATCTAGAAAACCAAGAGGAAATGATACAGAAAGTAGAATGGAAAATTCTAGAACTTGTCATTAAGCAAACAATAATCAATTATTGGCTGAAAAGTGAAGAAGTTTAATTGTCAGGACCAACCTTTTAACATTCAGGTTCAAAAAACGAAAGTGACATAAATAGAAGAAGGCGCAGGCGGGAGGGGTTTATGTAACCATCGTATTACGTGGACCATGCCGGATCAGTACTTGTAAAAAGAAACAGAATATAATGTACAAAAACATAAACGTGGTCAACACAGACTGTACAGAGAGTTTTCTACATCACATTTACAGAGAGGCTTCCTGTCCCGGGGCTGACCCCTCCCCCTAGCACACGTGAGGGGCGGGGCTTCGTGTCCTACCCATCAGTGGCCCCCTATACCAAGTGCTACATGTATCATCCAAGCCTTTTCCTCTGGCTTACAAAAAAAAAAAAAACAAACAAAAAAAAGAAACAAATTGGCAACGTAGATTTCATGGCGCGGGAAGAAGAAAAAAGGAAAATCCTGCGAGATCCTCTGTCCGCGAGGGAAAACATAGCGAATCAGGAGAAGGCAATGACATGAGAACAGACCATGGAGCCCCGCGCTGCTCCCGGGGGCCAGAGCTCATGCAAACAACCAATAGAGGGTTAAAGACATTTGCCGGAAAAACTTTTTTTTTCCCTTATCCGTGGGCTCGTGGAGTCGTGTTATGCATAGGAGTCGACCTGCGGGTAAAGCGGCCGCCATCTTCCACGGCTTCCCCAGGATACAATCCCTTTTCTAGCTTATTCTGCAGAGGATCTGTCACAGTCTTCATAGGGTTCTCCCCAGAATTATTAGATCCTTAGGGAATCCTTCCATTTTGGCAATTTCAAAGCAGCCGAGTTTACTGTAGAAATCCAGGATCCGCTTGTCGTCGGGTCGCACCTCACAGAAAGCACCGCGTGAACCTAAGACCAGGAATTAGAGATTCTAGTTTTAGATTATTTGGTTACAGAACTACTAAAACAAACTGTTGTTCACTTCCATATAATATTGTAATATAATACAAAATGTATGGTCCCTCATACATAGAAAAGCCAGGCCAGAGGAATATTCTCCATGATTGTGCAGTAGTAATCTGCTCAGCACCTCCTGCTCTATAACATTCTGCCTGCAGATAAGACACTATGTATAATCTGCTCAGCTCCATCTGCTCTATAACATGCTGCCTGCAGATAGGACACAATGTACAATGTGCTCAGCTCCTCCTGCTCTGTAACATGCTGCCTGCAGATAGGACACAATGTACAATGTGCTCAGCTCCTCCTGCTCTGTAACATGCTGCCTGCAGATAGGACACAATGTACAATGTGCTCAGCTCCTCCTGCTCTATAACATGCTGCCTGCAGATAGGACACAATGTACAATGTGCTCAGCTACTCCTGCTCTATAACATTCTGCCTGCAGATAAGACACTATGTACAATCTGCTCAGCTCCACCTGCTCTATAACATGCTGCCTGCCGATAGGACACAATGTACAATGTGCTCAGCTACTCCTGCTCTATAACATGCTGCCAGCAGATAAGACACTATGTACAATCTGCTCAGCTCCACCTGCTCTATAACATGCTGCCTGCAGATAGGACACAATGTACAATCTGCTCAGCTCCACCTGCTCTATAACATGCTGCCTGCCGATAGGACACAATGTACAATGTGCTCAGCTACTCCTGCTCTATAACATGCTGCCTGCAGATAGGACACAATGTACAATGTGCTCAGCTACTCCTGCTCTATAACATACTGCCTGCAGATAGGACACAATGTACAATCTGCTCAGCTCCTCCTGCTCTATAACATGCTGCCAGCAGATAGGACACAATGTACAATCTGCTCAGTTTCACACACGTTGCCTGTAGATAGGACACTATGTACAATCTGCTCAGCTCCATCTGCTCTATAACATGCTGCCTGCAGATAGGACACAATGTACAATGTGCTCAGCTAGTCCTGCTCTATAACATGCTGCCTGCAGATAGGACACCATGTACAATCTGCTCAGTTTCTCACACGTTGCCTGTAGATAGGACACTATGTACAGTATTCTCAGCTCCTCCTGCTCTGTAACATTCTGCCTGCAGATTGTATATAGTGTCCTATCTGCTCAGCTCCTCCTGCTCTATAACATGCTGCCTGCAGATAGGAAACTATGTAATTCAAGTTTTACTCTCATAATAACCATGCTGCCAGTAGATGAAACACACAGCGGTGCAGTCCCTGCGCTTGTACTCACCATTGGCTTTGAGAGAAGACAGGAGACAGGCCATCATTCCTTTGGCTACACTCGGATCTGTGACTTTCTTATGAATATCCACTTTTATTAAAGAAGGAAAATTAGCCAGGAATGTGTCGGGTAATATCTCTTGTTCCTCGTGGAAACTCAGCATCATTTTCTATAGGGAAGAAAGAGAAGATGTAAGTGGTAGATAATGTCATGAATATAAGATCATTGATCCATCCCAAGAGTGGTTAAAGGAACCCTCCGATTCATTGCATTATACCTTGTGCAGGGAGGAGCAGGACTCCAGGTTCTAGGAATACAAAGGGAATGAGTCCTGCTCCTCCCCCGAGGCCCTGCACCATGTATTATTCAATAGATTATATGTGGAGTCACTTCGGTTTCAGGTCCCCTCCGGAGCGGAGAGAAGGTACAGACAGTATATACAGCCCCCTACACTGCGAATGGTCATTATCCAATGTTATTTTACTTTAGTTACAAATCTCCCCAAATGAGATTGCTCTGGGGGGGGCATAAGGTAATGGGACTCATAATTGGGGGAGTGTAGACCCTCTTACCTCAGCTGCTGACAGCTCTTTGTCCTCTTTCGGTTTTGTATATTTCTCCTGCATGAAAGGGATCCAGGAATGTTTGCACTTTGTAAGATAAGGCGTCACGTCTACAGTGCCCACAGCATAACCGCATATCCCGTCCTCATCCTCCAGCACAAAGCAGTAGTCCAGACTGTGAGACAGGAGTCCTCCGACGAGCCTGGGTGATAGAAATACACGGCATTACAAAGGGTTCAGCGCTGAAGACTCATATACAGGCGGTCCCCTACTTAAGAACACCTGACTTACATACGACCCCTAGTTACAAACGGACCTCTGGATATTGGTAATTTATTGTACTTTAGTCCTAGGCTACAATAATCAGCTGTAACAGTTATCACAGGCGTCTGTAATGAAGCTTTAGTGTTACTCCTGATTCTTATGACAATCCAACATTTTTAAAATCCAATTGGCACAGAGACCAAAAAAGTTCTGTCTGGAATTACAACGATAAAATATACAGTTCCGACTTACATACAAATTCAACTTAAGAACAAACCTACAGACCCTATCTTGTATGTAACCCGGGGACTGCCTGTACACATCATATACGCATCTAGGTTCTGCCGGAGACCCTGCCAGAGGATGGGTCAATCGCTTTCCAATATTCCTTGTTCATGGACCGGAATATTACAGGAACACTCAAAGCTAATTCAGCGAATGATACAGGGTGCAGCCAGGCCTAAAGGGAGGAGCACGACTTTTCATTGTATTCCTAGAACCATCCTCCAGGCCCTGCACAAGGTATAATCCAATGAATCCGCTGTGATTGGAGTGGTCCTTTAACTGTAGACACTGACAAATACACTTTGTCCTGCAGAAAACAAGACCTCAGATGGCGCTATCAAAAAACGTTAGGGCTTTTGGAAGGTGGAGAATGAAAATCAGAAACACAAAAATAAAAAAAAATAAAAAATAAAAAAATGGGCCATGTCGTTACCTGCATCCACCTACGACCTGTTGCTCACAAAAAAGTCTTCCGCCTGTGGAAATAGACCTGCGTATTGGTCCGATAACACAGACTGCAGAGGACGGCAGTATATGAAATATGATGCAAGGACTCTGTGCCTGCCAGAAGAACTTTTAGGTTAGTACTGTATACAGCACCAATGTAGACAGAGTCCTGGCATCAAATTTCTGTATGATGAAAGGACTCCCCTCCTGCACAATGTGTATAGTCCGTGGGATATGACCATATTACAGGTCCATTCCCACATGCAGCTGTCCGGAAATTAAGGCGCGTTTCTAACATATTTCTTTGGGACTATCACCTTAATGTCCTACAAGTTCTTAAAATATTCATGCCTATTCAGTAAACCAAAACAGTGTAAAAACACCACATTGGTGGGGGTCTGACGACCAGAACCCCCAATCACCAGAGGTCCAATAGTCTTTTTAGAGTAGGTTGAATAAATAAGCAGAAACATCCGAGCTGCTGTCAGCGATACTCCCCGGGCACTTACCTGTCTCCTATCAGGTCAGGTTGACTCTCGAACGGCAGATCGTCCATCGCATCATCGTACATTTCTCTGCAGATCTTGTAAACAGATGCCTAGATAGGGAAATTAGAAGTAAATGAGATAGATATATTATATATATTGCAGCGGTCATTTGTGATATATGAGGTGTCATGACTGCACCATCGAGGAGATGTAGATCTGAAACTTCTGCAGGTATAGCTGGCACCTGGCAATCACATGGGACTGGGGCAATTAGAGACAATAAGCACCTTGCCTAATTTATGGAGACTGTGCCCCCTGTACCCAGTCAGGTTTTACATTGACCACCTGACTATCCAATCTCTTCCATCAGCAAGAGCTGAGCCTCCTTACACTAATGGACTTTTGGTAAGGATTACAGCTTTATTACTTTAAAAAGTCACAATTTAATGAAATTAGACAACCCCTTCAGCATTTGAGCTGTCCTTATCTGTCCGAGGTGTACAGTGGAGGGAGCCAGAGAAGGCTTTCAGATACAATGCTCACTACAGGAGAAAGGAGCAGAAAGAGGCACAGCAATGCTGACGGAATGAAAACAAATCCACCATCAAAATCCATCATGATAAACAAGGGAGACTTACTCACAGATCCAGGCACCGTGACTGTGCTGATCTTCTTAGATTTGTTATTCATGGCCTTCTTGCTTGTAAAATTAACTTTTGCAGTTATGCTAATGAGCATGAGGGGCTCTGGTGGGCACTTATAGAGCCCCCCTGTGATGTCTTTTCACTTACTATAATAAGCAGAGCAGGTCTTCTAGGGGAAAACTGTATTGCTCATTATAACATCCTATGAAGCTACACCAGTGAAGGGCTCTGGATACACCCACCAGAGCCCCACAGGCTCACTAGCATAATTTTAACAGTTTAGAAGGAAAGAAGATACCAGCATAAGAAGATTACCAGTGTCACGGTGCCTGGATCTATGAATAAAATGTACCTGGTTTATCATGATGGATTTTGATTTAGATAGACATAAAAGTTAGAGACTCACCTCATCTTTGGGGTAATAAGGTCTTATGGTGTAGACTTTAGAAGTCGGTGTCAGGGGAGGAGGCTGAAAAAAGAGGTCATTTGCTCCCTCAATCGGAAGCATCCGCTGTGGAAAAAGAAGAAAAGACGAGGAGACAAAAATCAGACCGGGAAAGAATGAACAAAAGCAAAAATGGAAAACAAAAATAAATAAAAACAAAAAAAAAAATAAACAAAAAAGCTTTATGGGTAGTTAAAAAAATAAAAACTAAAATTAAAAAAAAAAATAACATGCCATTGCAGGAATCTCGGCAAATAAAAAATGAAAATATATAAGAAAAACAAATATAAAAAAAAAATTGCACACTGAGTTCAATTCACATAGTTGCGCCCTGTAGGGTTAACATTTTTTCGGTAGCCATGTTCAAGCTTTACAGGTGAAGGAAAGCACCAGAGTGCGTCTGGCGCAAAGGGTTGGTCTGAAGAGGGGTTGGCTGTGACCAGGAGGAGGCGCGCCATCCCGCACAGTGCTCCGCCCCCACATGCAGCGCACGCGCCAGCACACCTGTGAGAGGGAAAAAGATCAGCGCGCGCATGAAAGTCCATGAGCAAGTTCCATCCTCTCCCCCCAGTTACAGTTCCCCAAAACCACTTCACCTTTGTTCATGGAGTTTCAGTTCGCATGAGCCAAGCCTGCGCCAGCTGTGCGCGAAAGAGAGGGGGCGAGCGCAACGCAAACCTGCAAAGGAACAGTGTGAAATGCAAAACGCGCTGCGCAGCTTGCTGCCGGCGCTTGGGGCTGCAACGTCTCCTCCGCCTGAAAAACAGGATGGTTACAAAAAATAAAGGAAAGATGCATTAGGTTGTGACAGTCTCCGCCTTCAGCAGACCAAGCCTTTCATCCTCAAAAAAAACGGATTGTCGAAAAATAACGTGTGAACAAAAATAAAGTCATTCAGTTTGGAAGTCATATTGATACCTGAAACTCTCCTGCTAGACCTCCTCTAAAGGCCCAGGGCTCTTGGTCTCCACTTAAGAACTCTGCTGAAGATTGACTACGACACCCTGTTGAAATCAGATCCAAGCGGAGAACGTTACACGGTGGGGTTTTTAGGCGTTTTTAAAAAAAATTTTTTTTTTTTTTTGAGAGAGTCTACATTTCCAGCAAAAATACTTAAACTGCGGAAAGGGGCTCTAACTTCTCCAATCCTCCAGGCTGTAATAAATCTGTGACCCCTTACACCCGAACCCTCCCCCTCCCCCCCAACTGATCTCGGCACAAGACCTCGGATGCTCACGGCTACTGGAAGCCAGTATTATTACAGCCCATAATTCTCTGAAGTCACATTTATTCGGCCATTTACTCCGCTGCCACCGGTGCCATACAGGTCATCCAGAGATTATCATAAAAAGCATTAAAGTATTTTTCCCTCCCAGCAGCCACAATCAGTCCCATACCATTCCCTCCCATACACAATGGGGCAGATTTATCAAGCAGTCTGAAAGGCAGAATATTTCCAGTTGCCCATGGCAACCAATCACAGCTCAGCTTTCATTTCACCAGTGCTCATGAATATTTTAAAGGGGAGCTGTGATTGGTTGCCATGGGCAATTGGAAATATTCTGACTTTCAGACTGCTTGATAAATCTGCCCCATTGAGTCTCCTTCCCCGCCCCGGCATCCAACAATACAGAATCAATCTCCCTCTCCTTCTGGGAGCTGAAAATACATAATAAGGCTTCCTCCACCTCCAGCAGCTAATACAGAATCGGGCTCCGTTCCCATCCGGCAGCTAGTAGTAGAGGCCGAGTCTGCCCCCCCCCCCCCCAACCCTCGAGCAGCTAGTACAGAATGAGGCCGCCCCGCTCCCCCTCAGGCAGCTAGTACAGAATAAGGCTGCCCCCTCCCCCCCTATCCCCTCGGGCATCTAGTACAGAATCAGGCTGCCCCCTCCCCCCCTCAGGCAGCTAGTACAGAATCAGGCTGCCCCCCCTCCACCTCGGGCAGCTAGTACAGAATCAGGCTGCCCCCCCTCCCCCTCGGGCAGCTAGTACAGAATCAGGCTGCCCCCCCCCTCCCCTCGGGCAGCTAGTACAGAATCAGGCTGCCCCCCCCCCCTCCCCTCGGGCAGCTAGTACAGAATCAGGCTGCCCCCCCTCCCCCTCGGGCAGCTAGTACAGAATCAGGCTGCCCCCTCCCCCCCTCGGGCATCTAGTACAGAATCAGGCTGCCCCCTCCCCCTCGGGCAGCTAGTACAGAATCAGGCTGCCTCCCCTCCCCCTCGGGCAGCTAGTACAGAATCAGGCTGCCCCCTCCCCCTCGGGCAGCTAGTACAGAATCAGGCTGCCTCCCCTCCCCCTCGGGCAGCTAGTACAGAATCAGGCTGCCTCCCCTCCCCCTCGGGCAGCTAGTACAGAATCAGGCTGCCCCCCCTCCCCCTCGGGCAGCTAGTACAGAATCAGGCTGCCCCCCCTCCCCCTCGGGCAGCTAGTACAGAATCAGGCTGCCCCCTCCCCCCCCTCGGGCAGCTAGTACAGAATCAGGCTGCCCCCTCCCCCCCTCGGGCAGCTAGTACAGAATCAGGCTGCCTCCCCTCCCCCTCGGGCAGCTAGTACAGAATCAGGCTGCCCCCTCCCCCCCTCGGGCAGCTAGTACAGAATCAGGCTGCCCCCTCCCCCCCTCGGGCAGCTAGTACAGAATCAGGCTGCCCCCTCCCCCCCTCGGGCAGCTAGTACAGAATCAGGCTGCCCCCTCCCCCTCGGGCAGCTAGTACAGAATCAGGCTGCCCCCCCTCCCCCTCGGGCAGCTAGTACAGAATCAGGCTGCCCCCCCCCTCCCCCTCGGGCAGCTAGTACAGAATCAGGCTGCCCCCCCTCCCCCTCGGGCAGCTAGTACAGAATCAGGCTGCCTCCCCTCCCCCTCGGGCAGCTAGTACAGAATCAGGCTGCCTCCCCCTCGGGCAGCTAGTACAGAATCAGGCTGCCCCCCCTCCCCCTCGGGCAGCTAGTACAGAATCAGGCTGCCCCCTCCCCCTCGGGCAGCTAGTACAGAATCAGGCTGCCCCCTCCCCCTCGGGCAGCTAGTACAGAATCAGGCTGCCCCCCCTCCCCCTCGGGCAGCTAGTACAGAATCAGGCTGCCCCCCTCCCCCTCGGGCAGCTAGTACAGAATCAGGCTGCCCCCTCCCCCTCGGGCAGCTAGTACAGAATCAGGCTGCCTCCCCTCCCCCTCGGGCAGCTAGTACAGAATCAGGCTGCCTCCCCTCCCCCTCGGGCAGCTAGTACAGAATCAGGCTGCCCCCCCCCCTCCCCTCGGGCATCTAGTACAGAATCAGGCTGCCTCCCCTCCCCCTCGGGCAGCTAGTACAGAATCAGGCTGCCTCCCCTCCCCCTCGGGCAGCTAGTACAGAATCAGGCTGCCCCCTCCCCCCCCTCGGGCAGCTAGTACAGAATCAGGCTGCCCCCTCCCCCCCCTCAGGCATCTAGTACAGAATCAGGCTGCCTCCCCTCCCCCTCGGGCAGCTAGTACAGAATCAGGCTGCCCCCTCCCCCCCCTCGGGCAGCTAGTACAGAATCAGGCTGCCCCCTCCCCCCCCTCGGGCAGCTAGTACAGAATCAGGCTGCCCCCTCCCCCCCCTCGGGCAGCTAGTACAGAATCAGGCTGCCTCCCCTCCCCCTCGGGCAGCTAGTACAGAATCAGGCTGCCCCCTCCCCCCCTCGGGCAGCTAGTACAGAATCAGGCTGCCCCCTCCCCCCCTCGGGCAGCTAGTACAGAATCAGGCTGCCTCCCCTCCCCCTCGGGCAGCTAGTACAGAATCAGGCTGCCCCCTCCCCCCCTCGGGCAGCTAGTACAGAATCAGGCTGCCCCCTCCCCCCCTCGGGCAGCTAGTACAGAATCAGGCTGCCCCCTCCCCCCCTCGGGCAGCTAGTACAGAATCAGGCTGCCCCCTCCCCCCCTCGGGCAGCTAGTACAGAATCAGGCTGCCCCCTCCCCCCCTCGGGCAGCTAGTACAGAATCAGGCTGCCCCCTCCCCCCCTCGGGCAGCTAGTACAGAATCAGGCTGCCTCCCCCTTTCGGCAGCAAATACAGATCAGGCTCCTTTTCCTTCTGGCAGTTGAAAATATAGAAGACGACTCCTTCTCCCTCCAAGATCCGAGAATACAGGATCAGTCTCCTTCCCCCCTCCGGCATCAAATAATGCAGAATAAGTCTCCAACATTGCAGAAAGTTTCCACTTCTCCCTCCAATATCCGAGAATACAGAATCAGCCTCCCTCTCCTTCTCGCAGCTGAAAATACAGAATCTCTCTCCTCCTCCTTTTGCTGAACATATGTAACCAGCCTACTCCTCCTTTCTCCTTAAAGCTGACAGTATAGTCCTTGGGCATAAGGAGTCGTCTTGACTATACTGCAGATGTTCTGCTCATCGATTACAAGGACAGAAAACCATTTCTAGAGGCTGCCACAAAGCGAACAGTCATGCTGAGGCCTGGCTTTAATCCTTTACTACCTGAAGTAGTAACCTTTTCAGCTATACTACGATGCACTCCAGAGGCGAAGCTCCTGTCCTCCTGTCCATTTTCATAGGATCACTACCTGGCTTCGAGGAGCTCATTAGGTGCATGAGCACATATGTATGCAAGAATTACAAAATGAATTATTTTTTTGTTTTTTTAATGCTTGTTAAAAGAAACCCCTCTAAAATGCACAACCTTTTGCATTAGTGGATTATTATTTCACGGTGACCTCTCCGGGGAGGGCGAAGCCTTCCACTCCATAAACTTCAGGGTTGTACATGGCTGCCAAAGCCAAAGATTAAGGAGGGGCTCAGCAATGGGAATAGAAGACAAAGTAGAAATAGAAGAGTGTGCCGGGAGGTGCGATGGACACAGACAACTGTGTATCACTAGCCTGATAACAGCAAGCAATAGCGTGCATCTTTACGCCCAATGACAGCCCTGTATACGGAGGCAGCAGCATCAGTTATGTTATACATTGTTCACTTAAAGGGGTTTTCTTATCTTAAGGTGCCGGTAAGAAACTATTTCAGGACTTTACCCAGAGAATTGTTGACCTAAATTAAAACAGCAGAGTAAAGGCATCACCCATAGATGATGTGATAGCTGTATACAGGCCACTACCTGCAGCGGTGTCCTGGTGGAGAATGGTGATCACTATATAGGGGGTAGAAGTAATCGTAATACTTATATAATAAGATGACAAAATTGGAGTCAAGGAAGGAGATTAAAGGTAATGTACCCATACATTGTATAGTGGCCGTGCTTGCTATTGCAGCTCAGCCTCATTAACTTGCACACAGACCACGTGACGTCAGACTGTAAGCTCTTGTGTCACCCCCTCATCCTCATAGACTGTAAGCTCTTGTGTCACCCCCTCATCCTCATAGACTGTAAGCTCTTGTGTCACCCCCCCCCCCATCCTCATAGACTGTAAGCTTTTGTGTCACCCCTCATCCTCATAGACTGTAAGCTCTTGTGTCACCCCCTCATCCTCATAGACTGTAAGCTCTTGTGTCACCCCCTCATCCTCATAGACTGTAAGCTCTTGTGTCACCCCCTGATCCCCATAGACTGTAAGCTCTTGTGTCACCTCCTCATAGACTGTAAGCTCTTGTGTCACCCCCTCATCCTCATAGACTGTAAGCTCTTGTGTCACCTCCTCATCCTCATAGACTGTAAGCTCTTGTGTCACCCCCTCATCCTCATAGACTGTAAGCTCTTGTGTCACCCCCTCATCCTCATAGACTGTAAGCTCTTGTGTCACCCCCTCATCCTCATAGACTGTAAGCTCTTGTGTCACCCCCTCATCCTCAGACTGTAAGCTCTTGTGTCACCCCCTCATCCTCATAGACTGTAAGCTCTTGTGTCACCCCCTCATCCTCATAGACTGTAAGCTCTTGTGTCACCCCCTCATCCTCATAGACTGTAAGCTCTTGTGTCACCCCCTCATCCTCATAGACTGTAAGCTCTTGTGTCACCCCCTCATCCTCATAGACTGTAAGCTCTTGTGTCACCCCCTCATCCTCATAGACTGTAAGCTCTTGTGTCACTCCCTCATCCTCATAGACTGTAAGCTCTTGTGTCACCCCCTCATCCTCATAGACTGTAAGCTCTTGTGTCACCCCCTCATCCTCATAGACTGTAAGCTCTTGTGTCACTCCCTCATCCTCATAGACTGTAAGCTCTTGTGTCACCCCCTGATCCCCATAGACTGTAAGCTCTTGTGATCAGGGCCCTCACTCCTATTGTCCCATTGACGGTTTGTATTATGTAATGTATTTTATTTGTACATATCCCCTATGGTTTGTAAAGTGCTAGGTAATATAATGGCACTTTATAAAAATTATCATTATCAAATTGAGATCGACCAACATCAGATACATCTACTGACCCAGGTGTAGGAGTGTCCCTGTAAATGGAGTATCCAGTATTATCTGAAAAAATCCAGGTGGCTCTAAACCGGAGCGTCCCTTGAATGCCAAGGGCATTTACAGTACAAGAAGTAGAAATGGCTGAACACATGTGACCCCAGGATTCCCTACACTGCCTGTCTACAGAGGTCATGTATAACATGGCTGCAGAGCGCTGTATGCATCTTTCTTTCTCCATCCATTAGCAGCAGACACTTGTGCTCAGCTCTCTCCCATCTGTGCACAATGAGGAAGACACAATACAATCGTTAGTAAGCGAGAGAATAGGACACACACTCCATCTGCGTCAGGTCTGAAGGCACCTGCGGCTCCGAGACGCCATTGTGGCTCAGGACCTCTCACCAATTCTGTATTTGCAGTCCATTAGAAATATGGTTCTAGTACTATTGGACTATTTGCATCTATGGAAGCAAAGGCTCCTTTATCCAAACATCTCTCAAATTTTGGCTATCATTAAGATTTGAACAAATTTGAAGCCACGTAGGTGGCAAGCATTGCCCATTATCAGGGTGCTCCCTAGTAGTACCCAAGTAACGCTGCCTGCTGTGTCACAGAAAAGCAAAAAAACTTCCACACTGCTCCTTTAAGCGACTTTGAAACCTGAAAATAAAATGACGGCTACGCTAGTAGTCTAGGCCGTGCTGGTGCATGTAGTGATCTTACAGAAACTAACAATACTGGGAAATTTACCTGCAAATCCAAACCAGTGCATCTATCTCCATAGATGCACAACATTGGCTTTTGCCCAAATTCAACTTCAATCGTGTCCCACCCCATTTATGGATATAGACGCCCCTTAAGCACCAGAATAGCCTTGCGCAGAGCTCGCGTGCGCTGAGGGGGAGGGTTGAAGGGTCACCTTTTTCTTTTCCGGTGGGTGTCAATTGTAGTTCTTGAATAGGTCTGTTAAAAATAGCAATGACGTTATCGCTACACAGCAAGCAGCGGGTTATTGGGTACATGATAGGGTAACACAAAGTCACGGGGATGACCCTCGCTATAGGACGGAGCCCAATTGTTTTCAGACCGCTCCACAGTCACAGATATCAGTTTACACATTTCATGACTGTCAGACCACAGGGGGAATAAAACGCTCTCGGAAAAAAGAGGAAGAGGAAATCTTCACTCTACATTGTATGATCTCAATTATTATCAAAGTGGGTTTTTTTAAGAGCTTTGTTCACCCCTGGAGCAAGTAACTGTGGGTTCAAGAGCGAAGGATTTCTTCCATCACGTACCTAGCCACTGCACAAAAGACTTCACCATAGAAATGATACTTTTGATATCCCAGACGTAGGGGTACAAGTCGTAGAGGATGGTCCTGTTAGGACAGTTTGAGAGTCGAGTGAACATGGTCGTCACCACTCCACACATCTCTTCAAACTTTGTTGCTCGGGATCTCCATTCAGTTATCTGCAATACAAAGACGACAATAGCATGTCAATAAACACGAAGACAAGATGGTAGCGACTGTATGTTGCGTTGAAGGGGTACGCCGGATAGACAATATTAGTTTGGGGGTCCTACACCTAGCGCCCCGCTTCACAGGTCAGTGACTTCACAAGCTTTTGGCACAAGGCCTCTTTGTAGCTCAGTCCCATTCAAGTTAAAACCATCCACTGTACTATGCATGGCACTGTGAATAATAGCCTGCGAAAAGCTACAAGGCTCACCCAAATGCTGAACGGCTAGGGGTGTCAGGTGTCGCTCCACCAAGATCTGATATACTGATCACCCGTCTTATGGATTTCAGATTAATAAATATTTCCAGTAATAACCCTTGAAGGCCGGAGCAACCCGCTCTTCTTGTTGAAGAGCTCCCGTTAGGGCACCTGCCATCCAAGAGTGGTTGTTAGGTGGCTATAATAGATAGGACTAGAGCAGTGGAGGCGAACCTATGGCACGGGTGCCAGAGGTGGCACTCAGAGCCTTATCTGTGGGCACTGAGGCCATTGTCCCAGGACAGAGTTCACGGAACAGACTAAATCCACTGAATCTTCCTGCAGTACCAGGAAACTTAAAGAGGACCTGTCACCTAAATTTTCAGCACTAGGAGATGCTTACTAAGGGAAGCAGCTCCTAGTGCTTGATCAAATGCCGCAGTGTTAGAGTGATAGCGCTATCAAACACTGCGGCGGGGTACAATGCAATCAACGGACCGCTTGCAAAGCTGTCCGATGTATTCATGAGGGGGCGGTCCGAGGCGCTGCCTCTTCCCGGAGCGCCCCACTCGCTCCATAGGCCGGCAGCGACTGCCGCGCGATAGGCGGCCGTCAACGGCCCTAGCCACGCCCCAACCCCGTCCCCCTCATGAATACGTCGGACAGTTTTGCGAGCTGTCCGACAATTACACTATACCCTGCCGCAGTGTTAGATAGCGTTACCGGAGGTTTCCGGTAACGCTATCACTCTACTGCGGCGTTTGATCGAGCACCAGGAGCTGCTTACTCTAGTAACATCTCCTAGTGCCGATAAATTGGGTGACAGGTCCTCTTTAAGAGATGCTGCTCTCAGCGCTATTTTAAAGCGACATTTCATTGGCTGTTTGGAACTGTGGGAAAGTAAGAAGGGATTAACAGAACTGCATTATCTTTGGAGGTCCTCCTGCTGGACCCACCATTCTTCTGCTACAGGGAAAACCTGGAGAGAAGCTACAATGATAATCTGAATTTGCTCTCCTTCTTTCAACTATATTGATGGCCGATACAATTGAAAAATGTGGAAGAACAGATAGCAATAAGTTCCTTCTTAAAATTCCATGTTGGCGCTTCACGATGAACAAGTGGATACTCTGTTTCTAAAAGGTTCGCCATCACTGGACTAGAGGATCGGATCACTCCAATTCCAGATATTTAAAGGGGTTATCCAAGAGCCCAAAAAATTGCCATGTGGTTTGGGGGTGGCAGAAATGAGAGATAATAAATAACCATGTACTTTTCTCCTCAGTCCCTCTCGGTGTCCTGCACCGAGCTCCACTCAGACAGCTTGTGGCTGGCTGGGCAAACTCACCTGTCACCATATCCCAGTCAGCACCCTATACAGCGCTGGGACATGGGATGGATGGATGTGCCCAGCCGGAAGCTGTCTGAGTGGACATTCCAAGCACCTGTAAATGCATCGGGAAGAGGCCCGGACAGCCCATGGTGCGGAACATTAAGGGGTTGGGTGGAGCGATGAGGCAAGTAAACGTTTATATCTTTTGTGTAGACCTACACAAACCTCAATACTGTACTCTAAGCCTTTTACTGTATGAACGTTTGGCTGCCAGCACTTTTATACAGCTCGGCTGAATGTACACGTGTCATGAAAAGAGAAAGTCCAGCATCCAACCCCCTCCCCTGCCATCTGAGGCCCAATGCACACACTCTGGGGGCCTAATAGTAGCCAGAGGACACACAAATGAGAGATACAAATGTTGACTTGTTGTATCTGGTCCTCAATAGCCAGCATGGTTACAAGAAGTGCTCCTTACTTTGTCTGCGTCTTTCCCCACACAGTTCACGCTGACCACGCTGCTGTTGGCTCTCAACCACTGAAACTCCTTTAACATCTGTGCACCTTTTGGTCCGTGCTCGTAAGGCAAGTAAAACAAGTCTGCGAGTAACTGTAAATCCTCCAAGCTGACGGCTTCGGCGGTGTACAGGGGCTTCTCATTAGGACCAGGGATAAACAGCTCCTTATTAACCTGTTCGTCAGTCTGCATAGGCGCAATGTCATTACACACGTCCTCCTGCATACAGGACTCGGAGGACTTGCCTTCACCCACAATCTCCTTATCAGTGTCCATCGGCTTCAGCTCCTCAGACATCTTGGCCTCCACAATGTCTGTTAAGATTTGGTTCTTATTTACATCTTCAATCTTTTCCACCACCATCTCCATGGGCTCCTCGTCTAGTTGCTTCTTCTCCTCCTCCTTGGGCAGCATGGGAGGCTCGGCGCTGTGTCCGGTTCCTTGGCTCATGATGGGCTGCTGGTAAACGGTTGTGACGGTGGTCGCTGCATTGAGGGATGGAGTGGAAATTAACGGAGCCATTCCGACAACGGGGACCTTTGCTCCACTGTGGGCGACCTGGCGGTCTAGGAAAAGAGAGAGTACATATCAAAAACACATTGATAATGCACATGCACACCTGTAAATAACACCAAAGTGTGAAAATCATTCCTTCCTTACCACTAGGGGAAGGGGTGGGGGGGGCAGGTAGAAGACCCCACATATGCAATAATAAATCACAGGAGCTAGAAACAAGGACAGTAGAAGTATATTCCCATGTAATGAAGTAACATGTAGAGGACCAGCAGCCTCATATCCACTTAATGGGGCTAATTCATGGAGACCGCATCAAGTCTCCCTGCTAATTCTGTGATCCACCCGCCTGTAGTTTATTAAGTATTATGTAAATTGCTTTACTTAAACCCACTCACAAGCCTTGAAGGTGGATTAACTCAAAATGAACATTACTAATGAATTCCCTATTTTATTTAGGTCATTTTGATATATAATATGTATAGTCTCGGGCAAAGCAGGCGACTATGGCAATGTTTTTTGTAGTGTAGTGGGTATTATTAGTTTTTTTGTGCATGTGTACTTGATATGTCCCCCATGAAATCTTAGAAGACCCCTAAAGGACATTTTCACGGTTTATTTCTCGCTTTTTTTTTTCTTTTACAAGTTTTCCAATGTAATTGGGTCATTTCTAAAACTGCTGATGGACCGAGCTGTACTGGGTCTTTTCTAGGTGGTCACCTTGTGTCAAGACTAGTGACGGACAGCTCCGGGATTTTCCTTTCATTATGGAAATCTGAAATCCATCAGTTTCTCCCTCACTCCGGTAATTCTGCTTTTCGTTCCTCACCCGTCCAAAGTTCCAGTGGGTCACAGGACGTGCTTCAGCCAATGAGTGTCCTGTCTGGACTGAGGACAACAAAGTAAAGTCCCCTCGAAAACGTATGTGATGTCCCAAAGTCCGAGGAGGCAACTCATTGGCTGTAGCAGATCCGGTGACCCCCCCGCAACTTCTGACCCGATGCGTAAACTTACTGCTATACTGGAGCGGGACACCAAACTCTTGCAGCCAATCAGTCAGCGCCAATTTAAGAGCCATTTGGGGGCTATACAGTACATCGGTTTCCAAGTCTTCGTCGCTGCCTTCGTTCTCCAATTTTATCTGTATGGATATTGTGCTGTCCTCACTGTCAGCTGCAAAAGAAAAATAAGGATAATGATATTCCAGACAAACACACACACACACACAGAAGGTACAAGTAGCCGCAGATACTTTTGATGACCTATTGTACAGTGTGTTATACTTACTCATTACCACGTCTTTCCTCACGCCGTTCATGTTGGATTTATACCAGGTGGCCAACGTGTGGATCGCCACGTAGTTGGACTCAAATTCACAGTTTGGATTAGTAAGAACTCCCTGAAGCCGCGGGATCAGTTCGGTAGAACGACCCTTGTACGGTCCCAGGAAAAGTCTCTTCTGATCGTAATCGTTTGCATGGATGTTGTCCCAGATCACGGGAGACCTCTTGAGAATTCTGGATACCTCTTCGATGGTGTCCACTGGAATGTCTTTGGAAACAACTTTAGGACCTGAAAGAATTAGAAACCAAGTAAGTAAAGGAAAAAAAAAAAGTGAAAAGATCACAGCAGGGGACGGAGTTTTGCACCATTTTAGGATCACAAGAAACGTCCGCAACTACAACATTTCACCCCTGTCCATTTCTAACTTTTCTCAGGAGGTTAGAGACTTGGTCTTCTTTTAACGTTCCCTCTCTGATGCCAATAAAAAAAAAAACTTTTGATAAAACCTTTTAACCCCTTCAAGACTAAGTTTTTATTTCACCTTTTGTATTTCTGTTTTACATGACGCTCCTTCCACAAGCCGTAACCATTTTCCTTTTACAAGGCTCTATGAGGGGTTTTTTTTTTATCCGGGAGACAAAATTGTATTTTCTAGTTGCACCATTTCATATTTTGTGGCATGTTCTGGGTAAATGGAAAAAAAAAAATTCCAGCTTCCACCTCTTTGGATGAGTGCGATTGCAGAGATACCACACTTATCCATTTAGTTATGTCTTAAAGAATCCACAAACCTTGCAGCAAAAAAACTAAATATTGCCATATGCCGACACGTGTAACTTTTCCTATACGTCGCTGTATGGAGCCATGTAAGGTGTCAGAGATTTCATAGATTCCATTTTGAACTGTAAGACCTTTTTAATCACTTTTTACTCATATTTTTATTGGAGACAAAATTGCAAAAAAAGCGATATCTGACATGTTTATGATTTTACTTTATTTTGTATGTTCGAGGGAAAGGAAGGGCGATTTAAATATTTTTACATACTTTATTACCATTTCAGCCCCCTAGGTTAACTGAACCCTAAGGAGTCTGATCCCTTACACAATATACTGCTATACAACTGTATTGCTGTATAGGGTTGATCTACTGCTTCTATTTTACAGCCCGTCTCTTGTTTTTATACCAAAAAAAGTCAATTATAAATAAAACCCACGGTTCTAGACACCAGTCGTCTCTCATCAGGAAACACCACAAACTTCTGTGCCAGACACAATGGGGCAGATTTACTTACCCGGTCCATTCTCGATCCAGCGGCGCGTTCTCTGCGCTGGATTCGGGTCCGGACGGGATTTATTAAGGTAGTTCCTCTGGAGTTCACCGGCTCGGGCTGAGTGAAGGTAAGTGCAAGCTCCGTGACAGATTTTTTGTTTTAAATGCAGTGGTTTTTCCGAATTCGTCGGGTTTTCGTTTGGCCACGCCCCCCGATTTCCGTCGCTTGCATGCCAGCGCCGATGCGCCACAATCCGATCGCGTGCGCCAAAAACCCGGGGCAATTCAGGGAAAATCGGCGCAAATCGGAAATATTCGGGTAACACGCCGTGAAAACACGAATCTGGCCCTTAGTAAATGACCCCCAATGTGCGAACCTGAAATCCATCATTGCGAGCAGATTACTGTGGAGGTTAGCCATTGCACTGATCACCACCCTCCGACGACACCACAGACGGTGCCAACCGGCATTTAAAGATGGCGGAACCCAGGAAATGTAACATTTTCCAAGGAAAGGGAATACTAAGCTAAAATCGGTAGGTGTCCAACTAGTGGCACCCACACAAGCACAAGAACATGGATCTGGTTCTGGTCATGATTGTGGGTTGTTACCCCATTAATTCTCTACACCGCTTTTGGAGATAAAGAGGAGCGCTGCCACATGACACTGCGACAGTCCATGAAGATGAGCAAACATGACCAGAATTCTTTGATCTTCAAGTCATCTATTATCCTCGGGATAGAGAATAACCTTCTGATCTCAAAGGCAACCGGTGATCATCAATGTAAGAAAAAAAAAAAAAAAAACTTTCACAAATCAAAATTACCAGTCCAGAGAACTTCTATGCCTGGGAGCAGCTTCTCTCCCACGGTCCTCAGATACGGCGACTGGGCAACGTTGGGATAACAGAACGTCCCGCAATATTCTGCAGAAAGAGATTTGTCATGAGTTTATGTCGCTTCTTACAATGAGACGGCTTAACTGATCAGGGGGGGTTCCTTGCACTTACCTGTGGGACAAAATAAAAAGGTTTCAGGTTCACCTAAATATTGAAAAATCTCATTGGTTATTGATACTTGTGCGTGGGCGAAGGAGCTGAACACTTCCTTATCGGCTGGGCACATATTGTGATCAATGTCATCAAACAGAAGGGCAAAAGACTTGCATCCAAACTGCGTGACCTGGAAATAGATGAAACGGGGGTCATGTGGTCAGAAGATTCGCTCTCTCCGCAGCTCAATGCCAGTATCTAGCAGTCTGTATCTCACCTGGTCCAACTTCCGCTTCAACGTGGACACTTCCTTTTGGTTAGAAAAAGTTATATCAAGTCCCGGAGAGATGGCGTAGATGAACTCGATCCCAAATTCCTGGGAAGCGGCGATCAACGTCATGAGCTGATCTGTAGGAAACACAAAGCTGGTTAAAGGGCGTATTGAAAGGTTTTAGATCTCATGGTATTTCTATGCACTGATAATTCAGTACAGAGGTGGCAAAGGTGCCCGCAGGACCAACTAGTGCTAAATAAATGGCCGACAAAACATCCAATCTCTGGTTTACTGCTGTGCGTGGCGACAGGCAGAATCTCTGGTTAAATTGTTATTCTTATCTAATAAAGCGATATAACTATTACTTCACAAGTATAACACTGCCGAGGCCGACTGCTCCGAGGACTGATACACAGACAGGAGAATGGGAGAAAGGACCATAGAGCTAAATCAGTGCTCCAGCCCTCCTTCATTCAGGGAATCAGCACTATAATCCAGAGCTGCACTCACTATTCTGCTGCTGGTGCAGTCACTGTGTACATACATGACATTACTTATCCTGTACTGATCCTGAGTTACATCCTGTATTATACCCCAGAGCTGCACTCACTATTCTGCTGCTGGTGCAGTCACTGTGCACATACATGACATTACTTATCCTGTACTGATCCTGAGTTACATCCTGTATTATACCCCAGAGCTGCACTCACTATTCTGCTGCTGGTGCAGTCACTGTGTACATACATGACATTACTTATCCTGTACTGATCCTGAGTTACATCCTGTATTATACCCCAGAGCTGCACTCACTATTCTGCTGCTGGTGCAGTCACTGTGTACATACATGACATTACTTATCCTCTACTGATCCTGAGTTACATCCTGTATTATACCCCAGAGCTGCACTCACTATTCTGCTGGTGCAGTCACTGTGTACATACATGACATTACTTATCCTGTACTGATCCTGAGTTACATCCTGTATTATACTCCAGAGCTGCACTCACTATTCTGCTGCTGGTGCAGTCACTGTGTACATACATGACATTACTTATCCTGTACTGATCCTGCGTTACATCCTGTATTATATCCCAGAGCTGCACTCACTATTCTGCTGCTGGTGCAGTCACTGTGTACATACATGACATTACTTATCCTGTACTGATCCTGAGTTACATCCTGTATTATACTCCAGAGCTGCACTCACTATTCTGCTGCTGGTGCAGTCACTGTGTACATACATGACATTACTTATCCTGTACTGATCCTGAGTTACATCCTGTATTATACTCCAGAGCTGCACTCACTATTCTGCTGCTGGTGCAGTCACTGTGTACATATATGACATTACTTATCCTCTACTGATCCTGAGTTACATCCTGTATTATACCCCAGAGCTGCACTCACTATTCTGCTGGTGCAGTCACTGTGTACATACATGACATTACTTATCCTGTACTGATCATGAGTTACATCCTGTATTATACCCCAGAGCTGCACTCACTATTCTGCTGCTGGTGCAGTCACTGTGTACATACATGACATTACTTATCCTGTACTGATCCTGAGTTACATCCTGTATTATACTCCAGAGCTGCACTCACTATTCTGCTGCTGGTGCAGTCACTGTGTACATACATGACATTACTTATCCTGTACTGATCCTGAGTTACATCCTGTATTATACCCCAGAGCTGCACTCACTATTCTGCTGCTGGTGCAGTCACTGTGTACATACATGACATTACTTATCCTGTACTGATCCTGAGTTACATCCTGTATTATTCCCCAGAGCTGCACTCACTATTCTGCTGCTGGTGTAGTCACTGTCTACATACATGAAATTTCTTAATCCAGAAGATCAGTAGTGGCATTAACAAATCTGGCATTTAAGCAATAAATGGTTTTAAAGGTGAACTAACAGTACGTCTTATTTATTGCCAAACAGGTTGGACCGTGTTCAGGCTGCACAATTTTCTGTCTTGAGCAGCAACAAACACGAGCAGGAACAAGAGCTCATAAGAGGAAGCACAGAGCAGTCTCACGAGACCCTCCTAGTGTCTTTCAGTTCTCCGGTTTTCGGATTTAACAGATCACAGTTAACCATTCTTAAAGGATAACTAGTATTGTAAACTATTCGGACTAGTCATAGTGACAAGTCAGAGGTTTCTCTTGAGAGGAAACACTAAGGAGTAGACCACAGTGACTCTGGTATGATGTGATCTGCAGTCCCTACAGCCTTAGAGTCGGTAAGGTGTAAAGTGTGAATAGTTACCGGCTTCTTCCACAGAATACATCTCTCTCCAGAACATCCTGTGCTTGTAGTCATCCTTCGGAGCATACAGGTAGGTGTTCAGGCCCCATTTCTGAAGTCTAGGATAGTAAGACAATAAGTTTAAAAAACAAAAAGTGATGGAAGCTTCAAACAACATGCTCATAGTCGTGGGGTTTTGGGTAAATCCGTATGGGTGACAGGAGGACAGATCTGTATGACACAGCGCAGCACTCACCTCCTGAACAGCTCCTTTCTTTGTTCCATAGTCCATGGGCGTCCATAGAAACCTGTGCAAGGAGAGAAACTGAATGAGGACAGATCCTGCTGCATACAAAGCTCCGCCCACTTCCATAAATACTGGGAATCTGAAATTGATGACCAATCCTAGGAAGGATCCTCCTGCCACATACAAGTTAGCTGCTACCCACAGGATAGGGGCTCACTTGTTGATCAGTGGGGGTCTCCAGCGGATCACAAAAATGGGAGTTCAATCCGCAAGTTAGCCCCTACCCTGTGTACGGAGGCTACCAAGTATGTGGCTGGAGAACCCCTTTAAGGCCCCTACCTCTCAATTATTATTCGGTGCCTTTGTTACAGGAACAATAGTGTTTACAGAAAGCTCAAATCCCAAATTATTCAGGTTATTCAAATAAAACAGAGACATTGGGGGTCATCTACTAAGGGCCCGATTCGCGGTTTTCCGCCGTGTTACCCGAATATTTCCAATTTGCGCCGATTTTCCCTGTATTGCCCCGGGTTTTTGGCGCACGCGATCGGATTTTGGCGAATCGGCGCTGGCATGCACGTGACGAAAACCCGACGGATTCGGAAAAATCGCCACATTGAAAAAACGGAAAGTGTCGTGGAGCTTGCACTTACCTTCATCCAGGATAGGCCGGTGAATTTGATTGCGTTCTGATGCTCATCAGCGCAACAGCGCCAGTCGGAGGAACTGCCTTAGTGAATCCCGGCCGGACCCGAATCCACCGCAGAGAACACGCCGCTGGATCGCGAACGGACCGGGTAAGTAAATCTGCCCCATTGTGTCTGGGGAAGTCCTGGGAGATGTATAGACACCATATGTGGACAGGAGATGGTATTTTTCTGATGACGTGGTTCCTGCTCTGCTGCTGGCCTGACACATCTATTGGATTCCTCGACCCGACATCTATACAAGGGATTCCCTGCCCCACATCTCCTCTGAGGATTCCCCTGCAGACAGATACTAGGAGTCTGTACAACAGCAGAAGTCATTCAGTACATGACAGAATCCCGGGATTGAACCGTATGAAAGTATCACACAAGTATTAAGGTTTCAATGCATTATGCAACCCTAATAGGATAACCTACAGATTTCCCCCGCTGCTGTGTCCCTCTCCATTAGTCAAGACTCCTGAACACACCAACCCGCCTCTCCACTCATTAGTATGAACAAGACCCCGGATCTCAGGATTCCTGGAGGTCACAGCAGTCGGACCCTCTCCAATACGCTTGTTAGGGATATTTTGTAAACTTGGAAAAAACCCCTTAAAAACTATTTTAATTTGATAAACCATATATACATGATACAGACGGAGCTCTGCAGTTCCTGTATTTCTGTTCTCGCTTATTAGCGGCTGAATAATACAGAATAGTAAACTAGAAGAATGTTAATCCGCAGCAGGAAAGCCCTGGGGGCAGCCGGGCAGCTGCCAACACCACAAGTCATCACTCCGCTGCCAGCGCTCGCCTATTCAATTATCTCCCATCATCAGCAGAACTTTCCCCTGACCGGCAGCAGATGGGAGATAAAGGGCAACTCCACTACATATACATATATAGCTTCATCCCTTATGGTCATTCCAAAGGTGATCAACAGGAAGCGATGTCATTACAGAGGTAACACTCTGCATTCATCAGCCAGCCCTGGACTCCCAGAACCAGTACCTCCACGCGGGACTCCTGTCCTGTACTACAAGTATAAAGGCTGTAACATTCCATGTGCTTTATAGGACACGTGTTCTTTCCATAATTACCATAATAACTTTCTATGAGAAATTAATAACCATAAGATACGCATCTCGCTCCGCTCATGCATCTTGGATCAGACCCAGCTGCGACTGCGAGGAACCCGGATGAAGCTCTACCACACTTTTTTTTTTGTCCCTAATAGACCAGAAATATTAACTCCTTACAGAAGTGCTGATATTAAAGGGATAGAGGAGAAGTATCTGATTTATTGGACCTCGGAGGCCTTTGAGCACCCATTGCAATGGGCACTTACCCACCAGACATCACAGCTTCACCAGTCATATGAGGCACGAGGGGAACCTCTGGGTGGGTCAGTGGTAACTATGTTGCCCATACAGTATCTGGAAGTCAGGCTTTACTCTGGGTTACTCGTATGTATGTTACCCAGACTTACTGCCCCTTTAAGGAAACCCACACCGACGCAATGTAATGTGTCCCTGAAGCCTTCACAAGTTATAAATGCCTGCACCTTGTCAGTGGCGGCCGCTGCTCAGTGACATTTCTCTCCTCCGGTGATGTGTCCCTGAAATCTATTAGTGTCAATCCTCAGCGGCCGTGGATGGCTGCCAGGGGCCCGGGCGCTGAACACCAATTATAAGTATTGGAGACGCCTGACAACTCGTCACAGGATCAGCTGCTGAGGTCACCATTCCTGGGGGACGATAGATCCTCATAGATGACACAAATACTCTACCCGGAGGGGTGACCTGTGAGCCCCCGCTACCCTGATATCCATCACCTGTGCACAGGGGAGGGGATTATTCTACATATAGAAGTCACATCGTCCCCAGTCACTGGGCCCCATCATGTAATAATCACTAGATGGCACCCATCATGGGATCACATTGATGGCTTCATCTGAAGACATTTGCTGAAGGACACATCTCTCCCCTTTAAATAAATGTGTTGGGTCATTTAGGTAACAATTCAGCGCAAGTCAGAAAAGCTTCATGACGCCTCCGACAGAGCTCAGAAAATATATGTACAATTTTCCCACCCGTCCTCCAATTACTTTGGCTGTGACTACAGCTCAGTTACTCCATCTACAAGGAGTCTAAGACACACCCTCTGCCTCTGATTGGTTTAGGATGCTGCTCTTACTCCCCTCTGAACCTGTGCCTTCTCTGATTGGTTGTTCTGCAGCGTCACAAGCATTAGCGGGGCACGGAAGATAAGTCAGAAAGACTGTCAAGTATGAATGCAGTCTGCTGGGTCCAAAGTGGTAACAGAGCAGAGGATAGAGCATTAATAGGAAGTAATGGCCAAGTGTCTGCAGGTTTGGGGCCCCTTTGGTCAATGAGGGAGCCTGGTAACTTGTGTCAGCTTAGAAACCCTGCACAAAGAGAAGCCAAAATCAATACATCTAAATTCACCTCACACGCACCCGTTATTCCATTGACGTGTTCCTCAAGAGGACCCAAGTCCAGTGACCCCCCCCCCCCCCCAATGCCTTGCAGGGCCTCAGAAATTGGCCCCACACGGGTCCTTTGCAACTTACAGCTGTCAATCACGATGTTTCCATGCTTCTGGAGGGGAACTTGTAACCCTACGTGTAATCAACCAGGGGTCTGTATATATGGACATCATGAGCAGTAAAGTAATGTGTACTCACCACAGCTCCACCACGCATGGTGCATGTGAGAGGAGAGAGTAAAAGCAGAGGAGTAGCTCCTGTCACTTATTTGTTCTCACCCATTTTCACCCACACCTGCTTTAAGCTGGAAATGCATCCACCATGTTAACAAGCGCCCACCAGATTTGTCGCCTTTCTCCGTCAAAAAGCTTAGGAACTGGGTGACCTGCAGCTGCATGAAGGCAATGGTTTGGGGGCCCTAAAGGCTCCCTTTAAAGGAACACTCCAGTCACAGCAGACTCACTGAATTATACCTTGTGCGGGGTCTGAAGGGAGGGGGCAGGACTCTAGGTTCAGGCCATGCACTATACACTGAATTAGCTGTGACTGGAGTGTCCCTTTAAGTGGACTGGATGTAACAGTATCGTCAGGCAGTGATACTTTGTGTGTTTGGAGCCAGGTTTCTTACATGGCCTGATTTCTCTCACAGCTGCCCGCTTGGGTGGTGTAAATCCAGGTCATCGCCTGCCATTTTCCTCCATCCTTCCCACATACGCAGCAGAGTCTTCATCACAATCCCACAGTACACAGAAACAGCTGTGATGCCAGTTTTGGGCACGGCTTGCAGATTGGCAGGATGAGAGCACCGAGCGTGAGTCACCGGCAGCAATAAATCAATGTGACAGCAGCCGCCCCTCCACTCTGCCCGGTGCCACTCACATGACAGAAGGTGGGCATAAAGCGGGTAGCAGGGAAATAATGCAATAATTACATGTCTGCCACTCTTTTGTCACTCACTGCTGTCAATCATGAGGTAGTGAAGAGGGGAGGTGGAGCGGCTGCCATGAATGGGAGGAAAACAAAAGAAATGGATAATGAGAAATGTCCAACATGGCCGATGCCCAGGCCAGAGGAAGGACAAGACTCTGCTCAACGAGAGGAAGAGGAATCCTACAATTCAATGCCCCTTACACACGGCCATGTGCCCTCCCTGGATGTACCTGAGCATAACATGTAGACAGGTACAGGTGTGAGGGGGCAAGGGGTTGGGGGGTAATGAGCGCTCCTCACACAACCCGCCTTCCCCCCCATAAGAAGCCAGACGGACGGGCTGTAAATCCAGCACAAGAAAGGACATCGCCTATTTCTTCCCGACACCTTATGGTTTGCAATGCGGCCATTCAAACTGATGACTGTATTACCCATCAAAGTGAATGTGGCCGTGTGCAAGGGGCCTCGGCAGGACACATTTATTACAAATGATGCACTACCTGGTCAATGAATGATTTAAAGGGGTATCATACAAAAGAATTGACTCTTCCCTTTCCCTGGGCACCACATGAAATACTAGTGGCAGCTGTTCAGCCAATCAATGGTTGGAGTGATGACCCGCCCCCGTCAGTGATTGGCCGAGTCTGTGGAGTCTGGAAACCCCCAGGAAGTGCAGATGGGTTAAAGTTAAAGGAAACCTACCACTTGAAGTGAGGTCAGGGTGAGCTGGTGCCGGAGCTTATTCTTGTTAGTGTTTTAAACTGCGGTATCGCGGTTTAAAACACTTTTTAAACTTTATAGCCGGCGCAGGGAGGTACGCGCTCGGTGCTTACCATGCGCGCGGCTCTCCTTCACTTCCTATGTAGCTGCGCGCATGGTAAGCGCCGAGCGCGTATCTCCCTGCGCCGGCTATAAAGTTTAAAAAGTGTTTTAAACCGCGATACCGCGGTTTAAAACACTAACAAGAATAAGCTCCGGCACCAGCTCACCCTGACCTCACCCTGAGCTGGTGCCCGGTATTTCCATCTGAAACCTGCCACTACAAGTGGTAGGTTTCCTTTAAGCGGTAAATACCCCACATTACATGAGTGGGTGAGGGTCTGACCACACACAGCGAATGGAGCAGCTACCCCTGGTAATGATGGCGGGGGGGTAATCACAGAGCTATCCATAACTAACCCTTCCCCAGTCTCCCTCCCGTGCCTCACCCCGAATACAAGATTGGGGAAGCATTAGCCGTCACTCAAGTTCTCTTTCTACCTGTCTATACAAAATATACACAGCACCTCCCTACCCCTTCTAGTCTATAGCCATCTAGGGGATGATGGAGGCAGAGGGGTGTCAATCAGGGCCCACAACTACCCCTCTAAAATGAATACCAGACATCCCCCTCACCCATCCATGTAATATGGTCTGGTTTAATACTCTTCCTGAGTTGTGATGAAACGTGTCCTTCTGTGAGAGACACTAAGAAATACTTCCTAGAAAAAAAAAATATATAATATATATATTTTTTTGTTTTACCCCCACTCTAAAGCAATGGACTGATCCAGACAACCCACCTACAGGATGCAGGGCCCAGTCTCAGATCAATCAAAACCGCCCATGCCAATAATAATGGTCTGCTCCAGATCCCACCCCTCTTTATAACATGGGCTGGCCTGATACATTAGACACAGGCTGGGACTGCACCAACCATACAAATAACGGACTTATCCAGACCCTTCCCTGCAACAAGTGACAACCTAACAGGCTCAGATCACGATGGGACATGTAGTTCACCAAAACACACTAAGCAGTCACTTTCTACCCCCACCCACATAGTGGACTGCTTCATTACCCCCCTCCCCTTTGTAACATGGATCAGTCTAACACTCTTGGTCATGATAGAACTTGTAGTTCTCCAAGATACTCTAACACTACACAATCCATGTTGCTTTTGATACCAACCATTGCAGATAATGGACTGTTTCAGACTCCCTCCCCCATTAAACATGGACTGGTCCAACCCACTAGGACAGGATGGGACTTGTAGTTTTATAAGCTTAGGCTCTTTATATCTCCTACCCCCAAACCCTCCTCGTAACATGGGCTGTGCCGATACATTAGGGGCATGATGGGAGTTGTAGTTCTATAAGCAAAGAGTTTGTATGTTCTCTCCGTGTTTGCGTGGGTTTCCTCCGGGTCCTCCAGTTTCCTCCCACACTCCAAAACATACTGGTAGGTAGATTAGATTGTGAGCCCCTTTGGGGACAGGGACTGATCTGACAAGCTCTGTGCAGCGCTGCGTAATCTGTGTGCGCTATATAAATAAAGGAATTATTATTTATGTCTCCTATTTCCACCGCTGCACATAATGGACTGCTCCGCCCCCCCTCCTTGTAACATGTGCTGCGCTGATAAATTAGAGCCATGATGGGACTTGTAGTTCTATAAGCTAAGGTTCTTAGTCCCCACTCCTGCACATAATGGATTGCTCCAGGGCATGATGGGAGTTGTAGTTCTATAAGCTTAGGCTCTTTATGTCTCCTAGCCACATCCCTGCATTTAATGGACTGCTCCACCACCCCCTCCTTGTAAAATGGACGGTACTTATATGAGGGGCATGATGGGACTTGTAGTTCTATGGGAGACCCTACGACCTGCCACCACTCGCCCCCCAGGAGGTTTTATCATCTTGGGGTTCCCTGAGCCCAGGCCACGTACCCTCCACCACGCCGCACAGGAACCTCCTCCCGGCAGAGGTCTCGGTCTCCGTGTCGGTGTCTTCTCCCGCGGGCGCGGGGGCCGCCAGCTCGGGCGCCAGGGGGTTGGTTCCGCCCTCCTTGTCCGGTTCGGAGATGACGGCGCCCGCCGCTTGCCCGTCTTTCTGCACCATCCTGTCAGCTTCCTGCCCGGAACTCAGTGCGCAGGCGCAGGAACCGGATGGAACCAGTCGCCTCAGAGACCGAAAACAAAAAACAACCCGCGGCGCCGGGAGTTGGCGATAAAACAGCCGCTGCTCGGCAGCCGGATATCAATCTCGCTTTTTCCCGCTCAGGACGCGCGGTTCCTTCGCTGATAGTCACCGGCAGCGAGTTACGGAGCCGCCGAACGTCTTCAACCCGGACTCTGTTTACTTCACACCGCGCATGCGCCCGGACCTGCGGCGTTCCGTCAGAGGGCGGAGCCTCACGGACTACTGGCAAGACTGCGCTAGACACTGCGGCGTGACGTCAGGAGGCGGGGTCGGCCCTGACGGCTGTCTTCATGTTCTGTCAGAACCAGTCGCGGAGCTCCTACGTCACGGGGCGGGAACATTTAACTCTATTGATTCTGGAATATTCTGAATAGCGCAGAAGACAGGTCTGACGGAGGAGGGACTCTAGCTAGGAAGGAGTTAAAGGGGGCGTGTCTTTCTCATATTCAAACCAGACACATAAACAAGAGGTTGCAATGCAGGGAGAGGCTTACTGTCAGTGGCTACAGGAAGATGGAGGAGAGGGCTGCATCATAGACATCCCCATTAACCTAAGGGACTGATCCAAGTGACTACTAGGCCAAGTCCACTAAGAGCTAAAAGTATTGTAACCGTACACACAGCAGCCAGTGTCCTGGGGAGATGTGTAGTCAGACCTCTGTGTATGTAGCAGCAGGACTGTGATATATGGATTTATATTCCAGGATTGTAGCTTCTCCTAGTGCCCTCACACTGCTGTGCTCTGTTCTCTCTGCAGCCAGTGTTATGTATTGTCCCTGGAGAGATCTGTATTCAGACCTTTGTGTATCTTATAGGAGCAGCTGGACTGTGATATATGGATTTATATTCCAGATTTGTAGCTGGATTTAGTTCTCTGGTACACTGCTGTGTGTGAAATGTCTTCGCTGAACGCAGCATAACCCTTCTCTGAACAGTTACTGTAGTATTCAATCATTAGTTGGAGGCGCTGTACTGTGTATGGTGAAGAGATCTCACACAGCTGTGCTCCAAATCCAGCTACAATCCAGGAATATAAATGCAACAGTATAGACCAGCAGTGTGGGATGTATCATCTAATAGGATACACTGGAGACTCTGCACACAGTATATACAGGCCATGTGAGTGACAGGAGAGCAGTGTGGGATGTATCATCTAATAAGGATACACTGGAGACTCTGCACACAGTATATACAGGCCATGTGAGTGACAGGAGCGAAGTGTGATGTATCATCTAATAAGGATACACTGGAGACTCTGCACACAGTATATACAGGCCGTGTGAGTGACGGGAGAGCAGTGTGATGTATCATCTAATAGGATACACTGGAGACTCTGCACACAGTATATACAGGCCGTGTGAGTGACAGGAGAGCAGTGTGATGTGTCATCTAATAGGATACACTGGAGACTCTGCACACAGTATATACAGGCCGTGTGAGTGACAGGAGAGCAGTGTGATGTATCATCTAATAGGATACACTGGAGACTCTGCACACAGTACATACAGGCCGTGTGAGTGACAGGAGAGCAGTGTGATGTATCATCTAATAGGATACACTGGAGACTCTGCACACAGTACATACAGGCCTTGTGAGTGACAGGAGAGCAGTGTGATGTATCATCTAATAGGATACACTGGAGACTCTGCACACAGTACATACAGGCCGTGTGAGTGACAGGAGAACAGTGTGATGTATCATCTAATAGGATACACTGGAGACTGCACACAGTATATACAGGCCGTGTGAGTGACGGGAGAGCAGTGTGGGATGTATCATCTAATAAGGATACACTGGAGACTCTGCACACAGTATATACAGGCCGTGTGAGTGACAGGAGCGCAGTGTGTGATGTATCATCTAATAAGGATACACTGGAGACTCTGCACACAGTATATACAGGCCGTGTGAGTGACAGGAGAGCAGTGTGATGTATCATCTAATAGGATACACTGGAGACTCTGCACACAGTATATACAGGCCGTGTGAGTGACAGGAGAGCAGTGTGATGTATCATCTAATAGGATACACTGGAGACTCTGCACACAGTATATACAGGCCGTGTGAGTGACAGGAGAGTAGTGTCAGGTATCATCTAATAGGATACACTGGAGACTCTGCACACAGTATATACAGGCCGTGTGAGTGACAGGAGAGCAGTGTGATGTATCATCTAATAGGATATACTGGAGACTCTGCACACAGTATATACAGGCCGTGTGAGTGACAGGAGAGCAGTGTGTGATGTATCATCTAATTGGAGACACTGGAGACTCTGCACACAGTATATACAGGCCGTGTGAGTGACAGGAGAGTAGTGTCAGGTATCATCTAATAGGATACACTGGAGACTCTGCACACAGTATATACAGGCCGTGTGAGTGACAGGAGAGCAGTGTGATGTATCATCTAATAAGGATACACTGGAGACTCTGCACACAGTATATACAGGCCGTGTGAGTGACAGGAGAGCGGTGTGATGTATCATCTAATAGGATACACTGGAGCCTCTGCACACAGTATATACAGGCCGTGTGAGTGACAGGAGAGCGGTGTGATGTGTCATCTAATAGGATACACTGGAGACTCTGCACACAGTATATACAGGCCGTGTGAGTGACAGGAGAGCAGTGTGATGTGTCATCTAATAGGATACACTGGAGACTCTGCACACAGTATATACAGGCCGTGTGAGTGACAAGAGAGCAGTGTGAGGTATCATCTAATAGGATACACTGGAGACTCTGCACACAGTATATACAGGCCGTGTGAGTGACAGGAGAGCAGTGTGATGTATCATCTAATAGGATACACTGGAGACTCTGCACACAGTATATACAGGCCGTGTGAGTGACAGGAGAGCAGTGTGATGTGTCATCTAATAGGATACACTGGAGACTCTGCACACAGTATATACAGGACGTGTGAGTGACAGGAGCGCAGTGTGATGTATCATCTAATAGGATACACTGGAGACTGCACACAGTATATACAGGCCGTGTGAGTGACAGGAGAGCAGTGTGGGAGGTATCATCTAATAGGATACACTGGAGACTCTGCACACAGTATATACAGGCCGTGTGAGTGACAGGAGAGTAGTGTCAGGTATCATCTAATAGGATACACTGGAGACTCTGCACACAGTATATACAGGCCGTGTGAGTGACAGGAGAGCAGTGTGATGTATCATCTAATAGGATACACTGGAGACTCTGCACACAGTATATACAGGCCGTGTGAGTGACAGGAGAGCAGTGTGATGTATCATCTAATAGGATACACTGGAGACTCTGCACACAGTATATACAGGCCGTGTGAGTGACAGGAGAGCAGTGTGATGTATCATCTAATAGGATATACTGGAGACTCTGCACACAGTATATACAGGCCGTGTGAGTGACAGGAGAGTAGTGTCAGGTATCATCTAATAGGATACACTGGAGACTCTGCACACAGTATATACAGGCCGTGTGAGTGACAGGAGAGCAGTGTGATGTATCATCTAATAAGGATACACTGGAGACTCTGCACACAGTATATACAGGCCGTGTGAGTGACAGGAGAGCAGTGTGGGATGTATCATCTAATAAGGATACACTGGAGACTCTGCACACAGTATATACAGGCCGTGTGAGTGACAGGAGCGCAGTGTGTGATGTATCATCTAATAAGGATACACTGGAGACTCTGCACACAGTATATACAGGCCGTGTGAGTGACAGGAGAGCAGTGTGATGTATCATCTAATAGGATACACTGGAGACTCTGCACACAGTATATACAGGCCGTGTGAGTGACAGGAGAGTAGTGTCAGGTATCATCTAATAGGATACACTGGAGACTCTGCACACAGTATATACAGGCCGTGTGAGTGACAGGAGAGCAGTGTGATGTATCATCTAATAGGATATACTGGAGACTCTGCACACAGTATATACAGGCCGTGTGAGTGACAGGAGAGTAGTGTCAGGTATCATCTAATAGGATACACTGGAGACTCTGCACACAGTATATACAGGCCGTGTGAGTGACAGGAGAGCAGTGTGATGTATCATCTAATAAGGATACACTGGAGACTCTGCACACAGTATATACAGGCCGTGTGAGTGACAGGAGAGCAGTGTGATGTGTCATCTAATAGGATACACTGGAGACTCTGCACACAGTATATACAGGCCGTGTGAGTGACAAGAGAGCAGTGTGAGGTATCATCTAATAGGATACACTGGAGACTCTGCACACAGTATATACAGGCCGTGTGAGTGACAGGAGAGCAGTGTGATGTATCATCTAATAGGATACACTGGAGACTCTGCACACAGTATATACAGGCCGTGTGAGTGACAGGAGAGCAGTGTGATGTGTCATCTAATAGGATACACTGGAGACTCTGCACACAGTATATACAGGCCGTGTGAGTGACAAGAGAGCAGTGTGGGATGTATCATCTAATAGGATACACTGGAGACTCTGCACACAGTATATACAGGCCGTGTGAGTGACAGGAGAGCAGTGTGAGGTGTCATCTAATAGGATACACTGGAGACTCTGCACACAGTATATACAGGCCGTGTGAGTGACAGGAGAGCAGTGTGAGGAATCATCTAATAGGATACACTGGAGACTCTGCACACAGTATATACAGGCCGTGTGAGTGACAGGAGAGCAGTGTGATGTATCATCTAATAGGATACACTGGAGACTCTGCACACAGTATATACAGGCCGTGTGAGTGACAGGAGAGCAGTGTGATGTATCATCTAATAGGATATACTGGAGACTCTGCACACAGTATATACAGGCCGTGTGAGTGACAGGAGAGTAGTGTCAGGTATCATCTAATAGGATACACTGGAGACTCTGCACACAGTATATACAGACCGTGTGAGTGACAGGAGAGCAGTGTGATGTATCATCTAATAGGATATACTGGAGACTCTGCACACAGTATATACAGGCCGTGTGAGTGACAGGAGAGCAGTGTGTGATGTATCATCTAATAGGAGACACTGGAGACTCTGCACACAGTATATACAGGCCGTGTGAGTGACAGGAGAGTAGTGTCAGGTATCATCTAATAGGATACACTGGAGACTCTGCACACAGTATATACAGGCCGTGTGAGTGACAGGAGAGCAGTGTGATGTATCATCTAATAAGGATACACTGGAGACTCTGCACACAGTATATACAGGCCGTGTGAGTGACAGGAGAGCGGTGTGATGTATCATCTAATAGGATACACTGGAGCCTCTGCACACAGTATATACAGGCCGTGTGAGTGACAGGAGAGCAGTGTGATGTGTCATCTAATAGGATACACTGGAGACTCTGCACACAGTATATACAGGCCGTGTGAGTGACAGGAGAGCAGTGTGATGTGTCATCTAATAGGATACACTGGAGACTCTGCACACAGTATATACAGGCCGTGTGAGTGACAAGAGAGCAGTGTGAGGTATCATCTAATAGGATACACTGGAGACTCTGCACACAGTATATACAGGCCGTGTGAGTGACAGGAGAGCAGTGTGATGTATCATCTAATAGGATACACTGGAGACTCTGCACACAGTATATACAGGCCGTGTGAGTGACAGGAGAGCAGTGTGATGTGTCATCTAATAGGATACACTGGAGACTCTGCACACAGTATATACAGGCCGTGTGAGTGACAAGAGAGCAGTGTGGGATGTATCATCTAATAGGATACACTGGAGACTCTGCACACAGTATATACAGGCCGTGTGAGTGACAGGAGAGCAGTGTGAGGTGTCATCTAGTAGGATACACTGGAGACTCTGCACACAGTATATACAGGCCGTGTGAGTGACAGGAGAGCAGTGTGAGGTATCATCTAATAGGATACACTGGAGACTGCACACAGTATATACAGGCCGTGTGAGTGACAGGAGAGCAGTGTGATGTATCATCTAATAGGATACACTGGAGACTCTGCACACAGTATATACAGGCCGTGTGAGTGACAGGAGAGCAGTGTGAGGTATCATCTAATAGGATACAATGGAAACTCTGCACACAGTATATACAGGCCGTGTGAGTGACAGGAGAGCAGTGTGGGATGTATCATCTAATAAGGATACACTGGAGACTCTGCACACAGTATATACAGGCCGTGTGAGTGACAGGAGTGCAGTGTGTGATGTATCATCTACTAAGGATACACTGGAGACTCTGCACACAGTATATACAGGCCGTGTGAGTGACAGGAGAGCAGTGTGATGTATCATCTAATAGGATACACTGGAGACTCTGCACACAGTATATACAGGCCGTGTGAGTGACAGGAGAGTAGTGTCAGGTATCATCTAATAGGATACACTGGAGACTCTGCACACAGTATATACAGGCCGTGTGAGTGACAGGAGAGCAGTGTGATGTATCATCTAATAGGATATACTGGAGACTCTGCACACAGTATATACAGGCCGTGTGAGTGACAGGAGAGTAGTGTCAGGTATCATCTAATAGGATACACTGGAGACTCTGCACACAATATATACAGGCCGTGTGAGTGACAGGAGAGCAGTGTGATGTATCATCTAATAAGGATACACTGGAGACTCTGCACACAGTATATACAGGCCGTGTGAGTGACAGGAGAGCAGTGTGGGATGTATCATCTAATAAGGATACACTGGAGACTCTGCACACAGTATATACAGGCCGTGTGAGTGACAGGAGCGCAGTGTGTGATGTATCATCTAATAAGGATACACTGGAGACTCTGCACACAGTATATACAGGCCGTGTGAGTGACAGGAGAGCAGTGTGATGTATCATCTAATAGGATACACTGGAGACTCTGCACACAGTATATACAGGCCGTGTGAGTGACAGGAGAGTAGTGTCAGGTATCATCTAATAGGATACACTGGAGACTCTGCACACAGTATATACAGGCCGTGTGAGTGACAGGAGAGCAGTGTGATGTATCATCTAATAGGATATACTGGAGACTCTGCACACAGTATATACAGGCCGTGTGAGTGACAGGAGAGTAGTGTCAGGTATCATCTAATAGGATACACTGGAGACTCTGCACACAGTATATACAGGCCGTGTGAGTGACAGGAGAGCAGTGTGATGTATCATCTAATAAGGATACACTGGAGACTCTGCACACAGTATATACAGGCCGTGTGAGTGACAGGAGAGCAGTGTGATGTGTCATCTAATAGGATACACTGGAGACTCTGCACACAGTATATACAGGCCGTGTGAGTGACAAGAGAGCAGTGTGGGATGTATCATCTAATAGGATACACTGGAGACTCTGCACACAGTATATACAGGCCGTGTGAGTGACAGGAGAGCAGTGTGAGGTGTCATCTAGTAGGATACACTGGAGACTCTGCACACAGTATATACAGGCCGTGTGAGTGACAGGAGAGCAGTGTGAGGTATCATCTAATAGGATACACTGGAGACTGCACACAGTATATACAGGCCGTGTGAGTGACAGGAGAGCAGTGTGATGTATCATCTAATAGGATACACTGGAGACTCTGCACACAGTATATACAGGCCGTGTGAGTGACAGGAGAGCAGTGTGAGGTATCATCTAATAGGATACAATGGAGACTCTGCACACAGTATATACAGGCCGTGTGACTGACAGGAGAGCAGTGTGGGATGTATCATCTAATAAGGATACACTGGAGACTCTGCACACAGTATATACAGGCCGTGTGAGTGACAGGAGTGCAGTGTGTGATGTATCATCTACTAAGGATACACTGGAGACTCTGCACACAGTATATACAGGCCGTGTGAGTGACAGGAGAGCAGTGTGATGTATCATCTAATAGGATACACTGGAGACTCTGCACACAGTATATACAGGCCGTGTGAGTGACAGGAGAGTAGTGTCAGGTATCATCTAATAGGATACACTGGAGACTCTGCACACAGTATATACAGGCCGTGTGAGTGACAGGAGAGCAGTGTGATGTATCATCTAATAGGATATACTGGAGACTCTGCACACAGTATATACAGGCCGTGTGAGTGACAGGAGAGTAGTGTCAGGTATCATCTAATAGGATACACTGGAGACTCTGCACACAATATATACAGGCCGTGTGAGTGACAGGAGAGCAGTGTGATGTATCATCTAATAAGGATACACTGGAGACTCTGCACACAGTATATACAGGCCGTGTGAGTGACAGGAGAGCAGTGTGGGATGTATCATCTAATAAGGATACACTGGAGACTCTGCACACAGTATATACAGGCCGTGTGAGTGACAGGAGCGCAGTGTGTGATGTATCATCTAATAAGGATACACTGGAGACTCTGCACACAGTATATACAGGCCGTGTGAGTGACAGGAGAGCAGTGTGATGTATCATCTAATAGGATACACTGGAGACTCTGCACACAGTATATACAGGCCGTGTGAGTGACAGGAGAGTAGTGTCAGGTATCATCTAATAGGATACACTGGAGACTCTGCACACAGTATATACAGGCCGTGTGAGTGACAGGAGAGCAGTGTGATGTATCATCTAATAGAATATACTGGAGACTCTGCACACAGTATATACAGGCCGTGTGAGTGACAGGAGAGTAGTGTCAGGTATCATCTAATAGGATACACTGGAGACTCTGCACACAGTATATACAGGCCGTGTGAGTGACAGGAGAGCAGTGTGATGTATCATCTAATAAGGATACACTGGAGACTCTGCACACAGTATATACAGGCCGTGTGAGTGACAGGAGAGCAGTGTGATGTGTCATCTAATAGGATACACTGGAGACTCTGCACACAGTATATACAGGCCGTGTGAGTGACAAGAGAGCAGTGTGAGGTATCATCTAATAGGATACACTGGAGACTCTGCACACAGTATATACAGGCCGTGTGAGTGACAGGAGAGCAGTGTGATGTATCATCTAATAGGATACACTGGAGACTCTGCACACAGTATATACAGGCCGTGTGAGTGACAGGAGAGCAGTGTGATGTGTCATCTAATAGGATACACTGGAGACTCTGCACACAGTATATACAGGCCGTGTGAGTGACAAGAGAGCAGTGTGGGATGTATCATCTAATAGGATACACTGGAGACTCTGCACACAGTATATACAGGCCGTGTGAGTGACAGGAGAGCAGTGTGAGGTGTCATCTAATAGGATACACTGGAGACTCTGCACACAGTATATACAGGCCGTGTGAGTGACAGGAGAGCAGTGTGAGGTATCATCTAATAGGATACACTGGAGACTCTGCACACAGTATATACAGGCCGTGTGAGTGACAGGAGAGCAGTGTGATGTATCATCTAATAGGATACACTGGAGACTCTGCACACAGTATATACAGGCCGTGTGAGTGACAGGAGAGCAGTGTGATGTATCATCTAATAGGATATACTGGAGACTCTGCACACAGTATATACAGGCCGTGTGAGTGACAGGAGAGTAGTGTCAGGTATCATCTAATAGGATACACTGGAGACTCTGCACACAGTATATACAGGCCGTGTGAGTGACAGGAGAGCAGTGTGATGTATCATCTAATAGGATATACTGGAGACTCTGCACACAGTATATACAGGCCGTGTGAGTGACAGGAGAGCAGTGTGTGATGTATCATCTAATTGGAGACACTGGAGACTCTGCACACAGTATATACAGGCCGTGTGAGTGACAGGAGAGTAGTGTCAGGTATCATCTAATAGGATACACTGGAGACTCTGCACACAGTATATACAGGCCGTGTGAGTGACAGGAGAGCAGTGTGATGTATCATCTAATAAGGATACACTGGAGACTCTGCACACAGTATATACAGGCCGTGTGAGTGACAGGAGAGCGGTGTGATGTATCATCTAATAGGATACACTGGAGCCTCTGCACACAGTATATACAGGCCGTGTGAGTGACAGGAGAGCAGTGTGATGTGTCATCTAATAGGATACACTGGAGACTCTGCACACAGTATATACAGGCCGTGTGAGTGACAGGAGAGCAGTGTGATGTGTCATCTAATAGGATACACTGGAGACTCTGCACACAGTATATACAGGCCGTGTGAGTGACAAGAGAGCAGTGTGAGGTATCATCTAATAGGATACACTGGAGACTCTGCACACAGTATATACAGGCCGTGTGAGTGACAGGAGAGTAGTGTCAGGTATCATCTAATAGGATACACTGGAGACTCTGCACACAGTATATACAGGCCGTGTGAGTGACAGGAGAGCAGTGTGATGTATCATCTAATAGGATAAACTGGAGACTCTGCACACAGTATATACAGGCCGTGTGAGTGACAGGAGAGCAGTGTGTGATGTATCATCTAATTGGAGACACTGGAGACTCTGCACACAGTATATACAGGCCGTGTGAGTGACAGGAGAGTAGTGTCAGGTATCATCTAATAGGATACACTGGAGACTCTGCACACAGTATATACAGGCCGTGTGAGTGACAGGAGAGCGGTGTGATGTATCATCTAATAAGGATACACTGGAGACTCTGCACACAGTATATACAGGCCGTGTGAGTGACAGGAGAGCGGTGTGATGTATCATCTAATAGGATACACTGGAGCCTCTGCACACAGTATATACAGGCCGTGTGAGTGACAGGAGAGCAGTGTGATGTGTCATCTAATAGGATACACTGGAGACTCTGCACACAGTATATACAGGCCGTGTGAGTGACAGGAGAGCAGTGTGATGTGTCATCTAATAGGATACACTGGAGACTCTGCTCACAGTATATACAGGCCGTGTGAGTGACAAGAGAGCAGTGTGAGGTATCATCTAATAGGATACACTGGAGACTCTGCACACAGTATATACAGGCCGTGTGAGTGACAGGAGAGCAGTGTGATGTATCATCTAATAGGATACACTGGAGACTCTGCACACAGTATATACAGGCCGTGTGAGTGACAGGAGAGCAGTGTGATGTGTCATCTAATAGGATACACTGGAGACTCTGCACACAGTATATACAGGCCGTGTGAGTGACAAGAGAGCAGTGTGGGATGTATCATCTAATAGGATACACTGGAGACTCTGCACACAGTATATACAGGCCGTGTGAGTGACAGGAGAGCAGTGTGAGGTGTCATCTAGTAGGATACACTGGAGACTCTGCACACAGTATATACAGGCCGTGTGAGTGACAGGAGAGCAGTGTGAGGTATCATCTAATAGGATACACTGGAGACTCTGCACACAGTATATACAGGCCGTGTGAGTGACAGGAGAGCAGTGTGATGTATCATCTAATAGGATACACTGGAGACTCTGCACACAGTATATACAGGCCGTGTGAGTGACAGGAGAGCAGTGTGAGGTATCATCTAATAGGATACAATGGAGACTCTGCACACAGTATATACAGGCCGTGTGAGTGACAGGAGAGCAGTGTGATGTATCATCTAATAGGATACACTGGAGACTCTGCACACAGTATATACAGGCCGTGTGAGTGACAAGAGAACAGTGTGTGATGTATCATCTAATAGGATACACTGTAGACTCTGCACACAGTATATACAGGCCGTGTGAGTGACAGGAGAGCAGTGTGAGGTGTCATCTAATAGGATACACTGGAGACTCTGCACACAGTATATACAGGCTGTGTGAGTGACAGGAGAGCAGTGTGATGTATCATCTAATAGGATACACTGGAGACTCTGCACACAGTATATACAGGACGTGTGAGTGACAAGAGAGCAGTGTGGGATGTATCATCTAATAGGATACACTGGAGACTCTGCACACAGTATATACAGGCCGTGTGAGTGACAGGAGAGCAGTGTGAGGTATCATCTAATAGGATACAAGGGAGACTCTGCACACAGTATATACAGGCCGTGTGAGTGACAGGAGAACAGTGTGTGATGTATCATCTAATAGGATACACTGGAGACTCTGCACACAGTATATACAGGCCGTGTGAGTGACAGGAGAGCAGTGTGAGGTGTCATCTAATAGGATACACTGGAGACTCTGCACACAGTATATACAGGCCGTGTGAGTGACAGGAGAGCAGTGTGAGGTGTCATCTAATAGGATACACTGGAGACTCTGCACACAGTATATACAGGCCGTGTGAGTGACAGGAGAGCAGTGTGATGTATCATCTAATAGGATACACTGGAGACTCTGCACACAGTATATACAGGCCGTGTGAGTGACAGGAGAGCAGTGTGATGTGTCATCTAATAGGATACACTGGAGACTCTGCACACAGTATATACAGGCCGTGTGAGTGACAGGAGAGCAGTGTGATGTATCATCTAATAGGATACACTGGAGACTCTGCACACAGTATATACAGGCCGTGTGAGTGACAGGAGAGCAGTGTGATGTGTCATCTAATAGGATACACTGGAGACTCTGCACACAGTATATACAGGCCGTGTGAGTGACAAGAGAGCAGTGTGGGATGTATCATCTAATAGGATACACTGGAGACTCTGCACACAGTATATACAGGCCGTGTGAGTGACAGGAGAGCAGTGTGAGGTGTCATCTAATAGGATACACTGGAGACTCTGCACACAGTATATACAGGCCGTGTGAGTGACAGGAGAACAGTGTGTGATGTATCATCTAATAGGATACACTGGAGACTCTGCACACAGTATATACAGGCCGTGTGAGTGACAGGAGAGCAGTGTGAGGTGTCATCTAATAGGATACACTGGAGACTCTGCACACAGTATATACAGGCCGTGTGAGTGACAGGAGAGCAGTGTGATGTATCATCTAATAGGATACACTGGAGACTCTGCACACAGTATATACAGGATGTGTGAGTGACAAGAGAGCAGTGTGGGATGTATCATCTAATAGGATACACTGGAGACTCTGCACACAGTATATACAGGCCGTGTGAGTGACAGGAGAGCAGTGTGAGGTATCATCTAATAGGATACACTGGAGACTCTGCACACAGTATATACAGGCCGTGTGAGTGACAGGAGAGCAGTGTGATGTATCATCTAATAGGATACACTGGAGACTCTGCACACAGTATATACAGGCCGTGCGAGTGACAGGAGAGCAGTGTGATGTGTCATCTAATAGGATACACTGGAGACTCTGCACACAGTATATACAGGCCGTGTGAGTGACAAGAGAGCAGTGTGGGATGTATCATCTAATAGGATACACTGGAGACTCTGCACACAGTATATACAGGCCGTGTGAGTGACAGGAGAGCAGTGTGAGGTGTCATCTAATAGGATACACTGGAGACTCTGCACACAGTATATACAGGCCGTGTGAGTGACAGGAGAGCAGTGTGAGGTATCATCTAATAGGATACACTGGAGACTCTGCACACAGTATATACAGGCCGTGTGAGTGACAGGAGAGCAGTGTGATGTATCATCTAATAGGATACACTGGAGACTCTGCACACAGTATATACAGGCCGTGTGAGTGACAGGAGAGCAGTGTGAGGTATCATCTAATAGGATACAATGGAGACTCTGCACACAGTATATACAGGCCGTGTGAGTGACAGGAGAACAGTGTGTGATGTATCATCTAATAGGATACACTGGAGACTCTGCACACAGTATATACAGGCCGTGTGAGTGACAGGAGAGCAGTGTAATGTGTCATCTAATAGGATACACTGGAGACTCTGCACACAGTATATACAGGCCGTGTGAGTGACAGGAGAGCAGTGTGATGTATCATCTAATAGGATACACTGGAGACTCTGCACACAGTATATACAGGCCGTGTGAGTGACAGGAGAGCGGTGTGATGTATCATCTAATAGGATACACTGGAGCCTCTGCACACAGTATATACAGGCCGTGTGAGTGACAGGAGAGCAGTGTGTGATGTATCATCTAATAGGATACCCTGGAGACTCTGCACACAGTATATACAGGCCGTGTGAGTGACAGGAGAGCAGTGTGAGGTATCATCTAATAGGATACACTGGAGACTCTGCACACAGTATATACAGGCCGTGTGAGTGACAGGAGAGCAGTGTGATGTATCATCTAATAGGATACACTGGAGACTCTGCACACAGTATATACAGGCCGTGTGAGTGACAGGAGAGCAGTGTGAGATATCATCTAATAGGATACAATGGAGACTCTGCACACAGTATATACAGGCCGTGTGAGTGACAGGAGAACAGTGTGTGATGTATCATCTAATAGGATACACTGGAGACTCTGCACACAGTATATACAGGCCGTGTGAGTGACAGGAGAGCAGTGTGTGATGTATTATCTAATAGGATACACTGGAGCCTCTGCACACAGTATATACAGGCCGTGTGAGTGACAGGAGAGCAGTGTGATGTATCATCTAATAGGATACACTGGAGACTCTGCACACAGTATATACAGGCCGTGTGAGTGACAGGAGAGCAGTGTGTGATGTATCATCTAATAGGATACACTGGAGCCTCTGCACACAGTATATACAGGCCGTGTGAGTGACAGGAGAGCAGTGTGATGTATCATCTAATAGGATACACTGGAGACTCTGCACACAGAATATACAGGCCGTGTGAGTGACAGGAGAGCAGTGTGTGATGTATCATCTAATAGGATACACTGGAGACTCTGCACACAGTACATACAGGCCGTGTGAGTGACAGGAGAGCAGTGTGATGTATCATCTAATAGGATACACTGGAGACTCTGCACACAGTACATACAGACCGTGTGAGTGACAGGAGCGCAGTGTGATGTATTATCTAATAGGATACACTGGAGACTCTGCACACAGTATATACAGGACGTGTGAGTGACAGGAGAGCAGTGTGATGTATCATCTAATAGGATACACTGGAGACTCTGCACACAGAATATACAGGCCGTGTGAGTGACAGGAGAGCAGTGTGAGGTATCATCTAATAGGATACAATGGAGACTCTGCACACAGTATATACAGGCCGTGTGAGTGACAGGAGAACAGTGTGTGATGTATCATCTAATAGGATACACTGGAGACTCTGCACACAGTATATACAGGCCGTGTGAGTGACAGGAGAGCAGTGTGAGGTGTCATCTAATAGGATACACTGGAGACTCTGCACACAGTATATACAGGCTGTGTGAGTGACAGGAGAGCAGTGTGATGTATCATCTAATAGGATACACTGGAGACTCTGCACACAGTATATACAGGACGTGTGAGTGACAGGAGAGCAGTGTGGGATGTTTCATCTAATAGGAAACACTGGAGACTCTGCACACAGTATATACAGGCCGTGTGAGTGACAGGAGAGCAGTGTGATGTATCATCTAATAGGATACACTGGAGACTCTGCACACAGTATATACAGGCCGTGTGAGTGACAGGAGAGCAGTGTGAGGTATCATCTAATAGGATACAATGGAGACTCTGCACACAGTATATACAGGCCGTGTGAGTGACAGGAGAACAGTGTGTGATGTATCATCTAATAGGATACACTGGAGACTCTGCACACAGTATATACAGGCCGTGTGAGTGACAGGAGAGCAGTGTGAGGTGTCATCTAATAGGATACACTGGAGACTCTGCACACAGTATATACAGGCCGTGTGAGTGACAGGAGAGCAGTGTGAGGTGTCATCTAAAAGGATACACTAGAGACTCTGCACACAGTATATACAGGCCGTGTGAGTGACAGGAGAGCAGTGTGATGTGTCATCTAATAGGATACACTGGAGACTCTGCACACAGTATATACAGGCCGTGTGAGTGACAGGAGAGCAGTGTGATGTGTCATCTAATAGGATACACTGGAGACTCTGCACACAGTATATACAGGCCGTGTGAGTGACAAGAGAGCAGTGTGGGATGTATCATCTAATAGGATACACTGGAGACTCTGCACACAGTATATACAGGCCGTGTGAGTGACAGGAGAGCAGTGTGAGGTGTCATCTAATAGGATACACTGGAGACTCTGCACACAGTATATACAGGCCGTGTGAGTGACAGGAGAGCAGTGTGAGGTATCATCTAATAGGATACACTGGAGACTCTGCACACAGTATATACAGGCCGTGTGAGTGACAGGAGAGCAGTGTGATGTATCATCTAATAGGATACACTGGAGACTCTGCACACAGTATATACAGGCCGTATGAGTGACAGGAGAGCAGTGTGAGGTATCATCTAATAGGATACAATGGAGACTCTGCACACAGTATATACAGGCCGTGTGAGTGACAGGAGAACAGTGTGTGATGTATCATCTAATAGGATACACTGGAGACTCTGCACACAGTATATACAGGCCGTGTGAGTGACAGGAGAGCAGTGTGAGGTGTCATCTAATAGGATACACTGGAGACTCTGCACACAGTATATACAGGCCGTGTGAGTGACAGGAGAGCAATGTGATGTATCATCTAATAGGATACACTGGAGACTCTGCACAAAGTATATACAGGACGTGTGAGTGACAAGAGAGCAGTGTGGGATGTATCATCTAATAGGATACACTGGAGACTCTGCACACAGTATATACAGGCCGTGTGAGTGATAGGAGAGCAGTGTGAGGTATCATCTAATAGGATACACTGGAGACTCTGCACACAGTATATACAGGCCGTGTGAGTGACAGGAGAGCAGTGTGATGTATCATCTAATAGGATACACTGGAGACTCTGCACACAGTATATACAGGCCGTGTGAGTGACAGGAGAGCAGTGTGATGTGTCATCTAATAGGATACACTGGAGACTCTGCACACAGTATATACAGGCCGTGTGAGTGACAAGAGAGCAGTGTGGGATGTATCATCTAATAGGATACACTGGAGACTCTGCACACAGTATATACAGGCCGTGTGAGTGACAGGAGAGCAGTGTGAGGTGTCATCTAATAGGATACACTGGAGACTCTGCACACAGTATATACAGGCCGTGTGAGTGACAGGAGAGCAGTGTGTGATGTATCATCTAATAGGATACACTGGAGCCTCTGCACACAGTATATACAGGCCGTGTGAGTGACAGGAGAGCAGTGTGATGTATCATCTAATAGGATACACTGGAGACTCTGCACACAGAATATACAGGACGTGTGAGTGACAGGAGAGCGGTGTGTGATGTATCATCTAATAGGATACACTGGAGACTCTGCACACAGTACATACAGGCCGTGTGAGTGACAGGAGAGCAGTGTGATGTATCATCTAATAGGATACACTGGAGACTCTGCACACAGTACATACAGACCGTGTGAGTGACAGGAGCGCAGTGTGATGTATTATCTAATAGGATACACTGGAGACTCTGCACACAGTATATACAGGACGTGTGAGTGACAGGAGAGCAGTGTGATGTATCATCTAATAGGATACACTGGAGACTCTGCACACAGAATATACAGGCCGTGTGAGTGACAGGAGAGCAGTGTGAGGTATCATCTAATAGGATACAATGGAGACTCTGCACATAGTATATACAGGCCGTGTGAGTGACAGGAGAACAGTGTGTGATGTATCATCTAATAGGATACACTGGAGACTCTGCACACAGTATATACAGGCCGTGTGAGTGACAGGAGAGCAGTGTGAGGTGTCATCTAATAGGATACACTGGAGACTCTGCACACAGTATATGCAGGCTGTGTGAGTGACAGGAGAGCAGTGTGATGTATCATCTAATAGGATACACTGGAGACTCTGCACACAGTATATACAGGCCGTGTGAGTGACAGGAGAGCAGTGTGGGATGTTTCATCTAATAGGATACACTGGAGACTCTGCACACAGTATATACAGGCCGTGTGAGTGACAGGAGAGCGGTGTGATGTATCATCTAATAGGATACACTGGAGACTCTGCACACAGTATATACAGGCCGTGTGAGTGACAGGAGAGCAGTGTGAGGTATCATCTAATAGGATACAATGGAGACTCTGCACACAGTATATACAGGCCGTGTGAGTGACAGGAGAACAGTGTGTGATGTATCATCTAATAGGATACACTGGAGACTCTGCACACAGTATATACAGGCCGTGTGAGTGACAGGAGAGCAGTGTGAGGTGTCATCTAATAGGATACACTGGAGACTCTGCACACAGTATATACAGGCCGTGTGAGTGACAGGAGAGCAAAGTGAGGTGTCATCTAAAAGGATACACTGGAGACTCTGCACACAGTATATACAGGCCGTGTGAGTGACAGGAGAGCAGTGTGATGTATCATCTAATAGGATACACTGGAGACTCTGCACACAGTATATACAGGCCGTGTGAGTGACAGGAGAGCAGTGTGATGTGTCATCTAATAGGATACACTGGAGACTCTGCACACAGTATATACAGGCCATGTGAGTGACAGGAGAGCAGTGTGATGTATCATCTAATAGGATACACTGGAGACTCTGCACACAGTATATACAGGCCGTGTGAGTGACAGGAGAGCAGTGTGATGTGTCATCTAATAGGATACACTGGAGACTCTGCACACAGTATATACAGGCCGTGTGAGTGACAAGAGAGCAGTGTGGGATGTATCATCTAATAGGATACACTGGAGACTCTGCACACAGTATATACAGGCCGTGTGAGTGACAGGAGAGCAGTGTGAGGTGTCATCTAATAGGATACACTGGAGACTCTGCACACAGTATATACAGGCCGTGTGAGTGACAGGAGAGCAGTGTGAGGTATCATCTAATAGGATACACTGGAGACTCTGCACACAGTATATACAGGCCGTGTGAGTGACAGGAGAGCAGTGTGAGGTATCATCTAATAGGATACACTGGAGACTCTGCACACAGTATATACAGGCCGTGTGAGTGACAGGAGAGCAGTGTGATGTATCATCTAATAGGATACACTGGAGACTCTGCACACAGTATATACAGGCCGTGTGAGTGACAGGAGAGCAGTGTGATGTATCATCTAATAGGATATACTGGAGACTCTGCACACAGTATATACAGGCCGTGTGAGTGACAGGAGAGTAGTGTCAGGTATCATCTAATAGGATACACTGGAGACTCTGCACACAGTATATACAGGCCGTGTGAGTGACAGGAGAGCAGTGTGATGTATCATCTAATAGGATATACTGGAGACTCTGCACACAGTATATACAGGCCGTGTGAGTGACAGGAGAGCAGTGTGTGATGTATCATCTAATTGGAGACACTGGAGACTCTGCACACAGTATATACAGGCCGTGTGAGTGACAGGAGAGTAGTGTCAGGTATCATCTAATAGGATACACTGGAGACTCTGCACACAGTATATACAGGCCGTGTGAGTGACAGGAGAGCAGTGTGATGTATCATCTAATAAGGATACACTGGAGACTCTGCACACAGTATATACAGGCCGTGTGAGTGACAGGAGAGCGGTGTGATGTATCATCTAATAGGATACACTGGAGCCTCTGCACACAGTATATACAGGCCGTGTGAGTGACAGGAGAGCAGTGTGATGTGTCATCTAATAGGATACACTGGAGACTCTGCACACAGTATATACAGGCCGTGTGAGTGACAGGAGAGCAGTGTGATGTGTCATCTAATAGGATACACTGGAGACTCTGCACACAGTATATACAGGCCGTGTGAGTGACAAGAGAGCAGTGTGAGGTATCATCTAATAGGATACACTGGAGACTCTGCACACAGTATATACAGGCCGTGTGAGTGACAGGAGAGTAGTGTCAGGTATCATCTAATAGGATACACTGGAGACTCTGCACACAGTATATACAGGCCGTGTGAGTGACAGGAGAGCAGTGTGATGTATCATCTAATAGGATAAACTGGAGACTCTGCACACAGTATATACAGGCCGTGTGAGTGACAGGAGAGCAGTGTGTGATGTATCATCTAATTGGAGACACTGGAGACTCTGCACACAGTATATACAGGCCGTGTGAGTGACAGGAGAGTAGTGTCAGGTATCATCTAATAGGATACACTGGAGACTCTGCACACAGTATATACAGGCCGTGTGAGTGACAGGAGAGCGGTGTGATGTATCATCTAATAAGGATACACTGGAGACTCTGCACACAGTATATACAGGCCGTGTGAGTGACAGGAGAGCGGTGTGATGTATCATCTAATAGGATACACTGGAGCCTCTGCACACAGTATATACAGGCCGTGTGAGTGACAGGAGAGCAGTGTGATGTATCATCTAATAGGATACACTGGAGACTCTGCACACAGTATATACAGGCCGTGTGAGTGACAGGAGAGCAGTGTGATGTGTCATCTAATAGGATACACTGGAGACTCTGCACACAGTATATACAGGCCGTGTGAGTGACAAGAGAGCAGTGTGAGGTATCATCTAATAGGATACACTGGAGACTCTGCACACAGTATATACAGGCCGTGTGAGTGACAGGAGAGCAGTGTGATGTATCATCTAATAGGATACACTGGAGACTCTGCACACAGTATATACAGGCCGTGTGAGTGACAGGAGAGCAGTGTGATGTGTCATCTAATAGGATACACTGGAGACTCTGCACACAGTATATACAGGCCGTGTGAGTGACAAGAGAGCAGTGTGGGATGTATCATCTAATAGGATACACTGGAGACTCTGCACACAGTATATACAGGCCGTGTGAGTGACAGGAGAGCAGTGTGAGGTGTCATCTAGTAGGATACACTGGAGACTCTGCACACAGTATATACAGGCCGTGTGAGTGACAGGAGACCAGTGTGAGGTATCATCTAATAGGATACACTGGAGACTCTGCACACAGTATATACAGGCCGTGTGAGTGACAGGAGAGCAGTGTGATGTATCATCTAATAGGATACACTGGAGACTCTGCACACAGTATATACAGGCCGTGTGAGTGACAGGAGAGCAGTGTGAGGTATCATCTAATAGGATACAATGGAGACTCTGCACACAGTATATACAGGCCGTGTGAGTGACAGGAGAGCAGTGTGATGTATCATCTAATAGGATACACTGGAGACTCTGCACACAGTATATACAGGCCGTGTGAGTGACAAGAGAACAGTGTGTGATGTATCATCTAATAGGATACACTGTAGACTCTGCACACAGTATATACAGGCCGTGTGAGTGACAGGAGAGCAGTGTGAGGTGTCATCTAATAGGATACACTGGAGACTCTGCACACAGTATATACAGGCTGTGTGAGTGACAGGAGAGCAGTGTGATGTATCATCTAATAGGATACACTGGAGACTCTGCACACAGTATATACAGGACGTGTGAGTGACAAGAGAGCAGTGTGGGATGTATCATCTAATAGGATACACTGGAGACTCTGCACACAGTATATACAGGCCGTGTGAGTGACAGGAGAGCAGTGTGATGTATCATCTAATAGGATACACTGGAGACTCTGCACACAGTATATACAGGCCGTGTGAGTGACAGGAGAGCAGTGTGAGGTATCATCTAATAGGATACAAGGGAGACTCTGCACACAGTATATACAGGCCGTGTGAGTGACAGGAGAACAGTGTGTGATGTATCATCTAATAGGATACACTGGAGACTCTGCACACAGTATATACAGGCCGTGTGAGTGACAGGAGAGCAGTGTGAGGTGTCATCTAATAGGATACACTGGAGACTCTGCACACAGTATATACAGGCCGTGTGAGTGACAGGAGAGCAGTGTGAGGTGTCATCTAATAGGATACACTGGAGACTCTGCACACAGTATATACAGGCCGTGTGAGTGACAGGAGAGCAGTGTGATGTATCATCTAATAGGATACACTGGAGACTCTGCACACAGTATATACAGGCCGTGTGAGTGACAGGAGAGCAGTGTGATGTGTCATCTAATAGGATACACTGGAGACTCTGCACACAGTATATACAGGCCGTGTGAGTGACAGGAGAGCAGTGTGATGTATCATCTAATAGGATACACTGGAGACTCTGCACACAGTATATACAGGCCGTGTGAGTGACAGGAGAGCAGTGTGATGTGTCATCTAATAGGATACACTGGAGACTCTGCACACAGTATATACAGGCCGTGTGAGTGACAAGAGAGCAGTGTGGGATGTATCATCTAATAGGATACACTGGAGACTCTGCACACAGTATATACAGGCCGTGTGAGTGACAGGAGAGCAGTGTGAGGTGTCATCTAATAGGATACACTGGAGACTCTGCACACAGTATATACAGGCCGTGTGAGTGACAGGAGAGCAGTGTGAGGTATCATCTAATAGGATACACTGGAGACTCTGCACACAGTATATACAGGCCGTGTGAGTGACAGGAGAGCAGTGTGATGTATCATCTAATAGGATACACTGGAGACTCTGCACACAGTATATACAGGCCGTATGAGTGACAGGAGAGCAGTGTGAGGTATCATCTAATAGGATACAATGGAGACTCTGCACACAGTATATACAGGCCGTGTGAGTGACAGGAGAACAGTGTGTGATGTATCATCTAATAGGATACACTGGAGACTCTGCACACAGTATATACAGGCCGTGTGAGTGACAGGAGAGCAGTGTGAGGTGTCATCTAATAGGATACACTGGAGACTCTGCACACAGTATATACAGGCCGTGTGAGTGACAGGAGAGCAGTGTGATGTATCATCTAATAGGATACACTGGAGACTCTGCACACAGTATATACAGGATGTGTGAGTGACAAGAGAGCAGTGTGGGATGTATCATCTAATAGGATACACTGGAGACTCTGCACACAGTATATACAGGCCGTGTGAGTGACAGGAGAGCAGTGTGAGGTATCATCTAATAGGATACACTGGAGACTCTGCACACAGTATATACAGGCCGTGTGAGTGACAGGAGAGCAGTGTGATGTATCATCTAATAGGATACACTGGAGACTCTGCACACAGTATATACAGGCCGTGTGAGTGACAGGAGAGCAGTGTGATGTGTCATCTAATAGGATACACTGGAGACTCTGCACACAGTATATACAGGCCGTGTGAGTGACAAGAGAGCAGTGTGGGATGTATCATCTAATAGGATACACTGGAGACTCTGCACACAGTATATACAGGCCGTGTGAGTGACAGGAGAGCAGTGTGAGGTGTCATCTAATAGGATACACTGGAGACTCTGCACACAGTATATACAGGCCGTGTGAGTGACAGGAGAGCAGTGTGAGGTATCATCTAATAGGATACACTGGAGACTCTGCACACAGTATATACAGGCCGTGTGAGTGACAGGAGAGCAGTGTGATGTATCATCTAATAGGATACACTGGAGACTCTGCACACAGTATATACAGGCCGTGTGAGTGACAGGAGAGCAGTGTGAGGTATCATCTAATAGGATACAATGGAGACTCTGCACACAGTATATACAGGCCGTGTGAGTGACAGGAGAACAGTGTGTGATGTATCATCTAATAGGATACACTGGAGACTCTGCACACAGTATATACAGGCCGTGTGAGTGACAGGAGAGCAGTGTAATGTGTCATCTAATAGGATACACTGGAGACTCTGCACACAGTATATACAGGCCGTGTGAGTGACAGGAGAGCAGTGTGATGTATCATCTAATAGGATACACTGGAGACTCTGCACACAGTATATACAGGCCGTGTGAGTGACAGGAGAGCGGTGTGATGTATCATCTAATAGGATACACTGGAGCCTCTGCACACAGTATATACAGGCCGTGTGAGTGACAGGAGAGCAGTGTGTGATGTATCATCTAATAGGATACCCTGGAGACTCTGCACACAGTATATACAGGCCGTGTGAGTGACAGGAGAGCAGTGTGATGTATCATCTAATAGGATACACTGGAGACTCTGCACACAGTATATACAGGCCGTGTGAGTGACAGGAGAGCAGTGTGAGATATCATCTAATAGGATACAATGGAGACTCTGCACACAGTATATACAGGCCGTGTGAGTGACAGGAGAACAGTGTGTGATGTATCATCTAATAGGATACACTGGAGACTCTGCACACAGTATATACAGGCCGTGTGAGTGACAGGAGAGCAGTGTGTGATGTATTATCTAATAGGATACACTGGAGCCTCTGCACACAGTATATACAGGCCGTGTGAGTGACAGGAGAGCAGTGTGATGTATCATCTAATAGGATACACTGGAGACTCTGCACACAGTATATACAGGCCGTATGAGTGACAGGAGAGCAGTGTGAGGTATCATCTAATAGGATACAATGGAGACTCTGCACACAGTATATACAGGCCGTGTGAGTGACAGGAGAACAGTGTGTGATGTATCATCTAATAGGATACACTGGAGACTCTGCACACAGTATATACAGGCCGTGTGAGTGACAGGAGAGCAGTGTGAGGTGTCATCTAATAGGATACACTGGAGACTCTGCACACAGTATATACAGGCCGTGTGAGTGACAGGAGAGCAATGTGATGTATCATCTAATAGGATACACTGGAGACTCTGCACAAAGTATATACAGGACGTGTGAGTGACAAGAGAGCAGTGTGGGATGTATCATCTAATAGGATACACTGGAGACTCTGCACACAGTATATACAGGCCGTGTGAGTGATAGGAGAGCAGTGTGAGGTATCATCTAATAGGATACACTGGAGACTCTGCACACAGTATATACAGGCCGTGTGAGTGACAGGAGAGCAGTGTGATGTATCATCTAATAGGATACACTGGAGACTCTGCACACAGTATATACAGGCCGTGTGAGTGACAGGAGAGCAGTGTGATGTGTCATCTAATAGGATACACTGGAGACTCTGCACACAGTATATACAGGCCGTGTGAGTGACAAGAGAGCAGTGTGGGATGTATCATCTAATAGGATACACTGGAGACTCTGCACACAGTATATACAGGCCGTGTGAGTGACAGGAGAGCAGTGTGAGGTGTCATCTAATAGGATACACTGGAGACTCTGCACACAGTATATACAGGCCGTGTGAGTGACAGGAGAGCAGTGTGTGATGTATCATCTAATAGGATACACTGGAGCCTCTGCACACAGTATATACAGGCCGTGTGAGTGACAGGAGAGCAGTGTGATGTATCATCTAATAGGATACACTGGAGACTCTGCACACAGAATATACAGGACGTGTGAGTGACAGGAGAGCGGTGTGTGATGTATCATCTAATAGGATACACTGGAGACTCTGCACACAGTACATACAGGCCGTGTGAGTGACAGGAGAGCAGTGTGATGTATCATCTAATAGGATACACTGGAGACTCTGCACACAGTACATACAGACCGTGTGAGTGACAGGAGCGCAGTGTGATGTATTATCTAATAGGATACACTGGAGACTCTGCACACAGTATATACAGGACGTGTGAGTGACAGGAGAGCAGTGTGATGTATCATCTAATAGGATACACTGGAGACTCTGCACACAGAATATACAGGCCGTGTGAGTGACAGGAGAGCAGTGTGAGGTATCATCTAATAGGATACAATGGAGACTCTGCACATAGTATATACAGGCCGTGTGAGTGACAGGAGAACAGTGTGTGATGTATCATCTAATAGGATACACTGGAGACTCTGCACACAGTATATACAGGCCGTGTGAGTGACAGGAGAGCAGTGTGAGGTGTCATCTAATAGGATACACTGGAGACTCTGCACACAGTATATGCAGGCTGTGTGAGTGACAGGAGAGCAGTGTGATGTATCATCTAATAGGATACACTGGAGACTCTGCACACAGTATATACAGGCCGTGTGAGTGACAGGAGAGCAGTGTGGGATGTTTCATCTAATAGGATACACTGGAGACTCTGCACACAGTATATACAGGCCGTGTGAGTGACAGGAGAGCGGTGTGATGTATCATCTAATAGGATACACTGGAGACTCTGCACACAGTATATACAGGCCGTGTGAGTGACAGGAGAGCAGTGTGAGGTATCATCTAATAGGATACAATGGAGACTCTGCACACAGTATATACAGGCCGTGTGAGTGACAGGAGAACAGTGTGTGATGTATCATCTAATAGGATACACTGGAGACTCTGCACACAGTATATACAGGCCGTGTGAGTGACAGGAGAGCAGTGTGAGGTGTCATCTAATAGGATACACTGGAGACTCTGCACACAGTATATACAGGCCGTGTGAGTGACAGGAGAGCAAAGTGAGGTGTCATCTAAAAGGATACACTGGAGACTCTGCACACAGTATATACAGGCCGTGTGAGTGACAGGAGAGCAGTGTGATGTATCATCTAATAGGATACACTGGAGACTCTGCACACAGTATATACAGGCCGTGTGAGTGACAGGAGAGCAGTGTGATGTGTCATCTAATAGGATACACTGGAGACTCTGCACACAGTATATACAGGCCATGTGAGTGACAGGAGAGCAGTGTGATGTATCATCTAATAGGATACACTGGAGACTCTGCACACAGTATATACAGGCCGTGTGAGTGACAGGAGAGCAGTGTGATGTGTCATCTAATAGGATACACTGGAGACTCTGCACACAGTATATACAGGCCGTGTGAGTGACAAGAGAGCAGTGTGGGATGTATCATCTAATAGGATACACTGGAGACTCTGCACACAGTATATACAGGCCGTGTGAGTGACAGGAGAGCAGTGTGAGGTGTCATCTAATAGGATACACTGGAGACTCTGCACACAGTATATACAGGCCGTGTGAGTGACAGGAGAGCAGTGTGAGGTATCATCTAATAGGATACACTGGAGACTCTGCACACAGTATATACAGGCCGTGTGAGTGACAGGAGAGCAGTGTGAGGTATCATCTAATAGGATACACTGGAGACTCTGCACACAGTATATACAGGCCGTGTGAGTGACAGGAGAGCAGTGTGATGTATCATCTAATAGGATACACTGGAGACTCTGCACACAGTATATACAGGCCGTGTGAGTGACAGGAGAGCAGTGTGATGTATCATCTAATAGGATATACTGGAGACTCTGCACACAGTATATACAGGCCGTGTGAGTGACAGGAGAGTAGTGTCAGGTATCATCTAATAGGATACACTGGAGACTCTGCACACAGTATATACAGGCCGTGTGAGTGACAGGAGAGCAGTGTGATGTATCATCTAATAGGATATACTGGAGACTCTGCACACAGTATATACAGGCCGTGTGAGTGACAGGAGAGCAGTGTGTGATGTATCATCTAATTGGAGACACTGGAGACTCTGCACACAGTATATACAGGCCGTGTGAGTGACAGGAGAGTAGTGTCAGGTATCATCTAATAGGATACACTGGAGACTCTGCACACAGTATATACAGGCCGTGTGAGTGACAGGAGAGCAGTGTGATGTATCATCTAATAAGGATACACTGGAGACTCTGCACACAGTATATACAGGCCGTGTGAGTGACAGGAGAGCGGTGTGATGTATCATCTAATAGGATACACTGGAGCCTCTGCACACAGTATATACAGGCCGTGTGAGTGACAGGAGAGCAGTGTGATGTGTCATCTAATAGGATACACTGGAGACTCTGCACACAGTATATACAGGCCGTGTGAGTGACAGGAGAGCAGTGTGATGTGTCATCTAATAGGATACACTGGAGACTCTGCACACAGTATATACAGGCCGTGTGAGTGACAAGAGAGCAGTGTGAGGTATCATCTAATAGGATACACTGGAGACTCTGCACACAGTATATACAGGCCGTGTGAGTGACAGGAGAGTAGTGTCAGGTATCATCTAATAGGATACACTGGAGACTCTGCACACAGTATATACAGGCCGTGTGAGTGACAGGAGAGCAGTGTGATGTATCATCTAATAGGATAAACTGGAGACTCTGCACACAGTATATACAGGCCGTGTGAGTGACAGGAGAGCAGTGTGTGATGTATCATCTAATTGGAGACACTGGAGACTCTGCACACAGTATATACAGGCCGTGTGAGTGACAGGAGAGTAGTGTCAGGTATCATCTAATAGGATACACTGGAGACTCTGCACACAGTATATACAGGCCGTGTGAGTGACAGGAGAGCGGTGTGATGTATCATCTAATAAGGATACACTGGAGACTCTGCACACAGTATATACAGGCCGTGTGAGTGACAGGAGAGCGGTGTGATGTATCATCTAATAGGATACACTGGAGCCTCTGCACACAGTATATACAGGCCGTGTGAGTGACAGGAGAGCAGTGTGATGTGTCATCTAATAGGATACACTGGAGACTCTGCACACAGTATATACAGGCCGTGTGAGTGACAGGAGAGCAGTGTGATGTGTCATCTAATAGGATACACTGGAGACTCTGCACACAGTATATACAGGCCGTGTGAGTGACAAGAGAGCAGTGTGAGGTATCATCTAATAGGATACACTGGAGACTCTGCACACAGTATATACAGGCCGTGTGAGTGACAGGAGAGCAGTGTGATGTATCATCTAATAGGATACACTGGAGACTCTGCACACAGTATATACAGGCCGTGTGAGTGACAGGAGAGCAGTGTGATGTGTCATCTAATAGGATACACTGGAGACTCTGCACACAGTATATACAGGCCGTGTGAGTGACAAGAGAGCAGTGTGGGATGTATCATCTAATAGGATACACTGGAGACTCTGCACACAGTATATACAGGCCGTGTGAGTGACAGGAGAGCAGTGTGAGGTGTCATCTAGTAGGATACACTGGAGACTCTGCACACAGTATATACAGGCCGTGTGAGTGACAGGAGAGCAGTGTGAGGTATCATCTAATAGGATACACTGGAGACTCTGCACACAGTATATACAGGCCGTGTGAGTGACAGGAGAGCAGTGTGATGTATCATCTAATAGGATACACTGGAGACTCTGCACACAGTATATACAGGCCGTGTGAGTGACAGGAGAGCAGTGTGAGGTATCATCTAATAGGATACAATGGAGACTCTGCACACAGTATATACAGGCCGTGTGAGTGACAGGAGAGCAGTGTGATGTATCATCTAATAGGATACACTGGAGACTCTGCACACAGTATATACAGGCCGTGTGAGTGACAAGAGAACAGTGTGTGATGTATCATCTAATAGGATACACTGTAGACTCTGCACACAGTATATACAGGCCGTGTGAGTGACAGGAGAGCAGTGTGAGGTGTCATCTAATAGGATACACTGGAGACTCTGCACACAGTATATACAGGCTGTGTGAGTGACAGGAGAGCAGTGTGATGTATCATCTAATAGGATACACTGGAGACTCTGCACACAGTATATACAGGACGTGTGAGTGACAAGAGAGCAGTGTGGGATGTATCATCTAATAGGATACACTGGAGACTCTGCACACAGTATATACAGGCCGTGTGAGTGACAGGAGAGCAGTGTGATGTATCATCTAATAGGATACACTGGAGACTCTGCACACAGTATATACAGGCCGTGTGAGTGACAGGAGAGCAGTGTGAGGTATCATCTAATAGGATACAAGGGAGACTCTGCACACAGTATATACAGGCCGTGTGAGTGACAGGAGAACAGTGTGTGATGTATCATCTAATAGGATACACTGGAGACTCTGCACACAGTATATACAGGCCGTGTGAGTGACAGGAGAGCAGTGTGAGGTGTCATCTAATAGGATACACTGGAGACTCTGCACACAGTATATACAGGCCGTGTGAGTGACAGGAGAGCAGTGTGAGGTGTCATCTAATAGGATACACTGGAGACTCTGCACACAGTATATACAGGCCGTGTGAGTGACAGGAGAGCAGTGTGATGTATCATCTAATAGGATACACTGGAGACTCTGCACACAGTATATACAGGCCGTGTGAGTGACAGGAGAGCAGTGTGATGTGTCATCTAATAGGATACACTGGAGACTCTGCACACAGTATATACAGGCCGTGTGAGTGACAGGAGAGCAGTGTGATGTATCATCTAATAGGATACACTGGAGACTCTGCACACAGTATATACAGGCCGTGTGAGTGACAGGAGAGCAGTGTGATGTGTCATCTAATAGGATACACTGGAGACTCTGCACACAGTATATACAGGCCGTGTGAGTGACAAGAGAGCAGTGTGGGATGTATCATCTAATAGGATACACTGGAGACTCTGCACACAGTATATACAGGCCGTGTGAGTGACAGGAGAGCAGTGTGAGGTGTCATCTAATAGGATACACTGGAGACTCTGCACACAGTATATACAGGCCGTGTGAGTGACAGGAGAGCAGTGTGAGGTATCATCTAATAGGATACACTGGAGACTCTGCACACAGTATATACAGGCCGTGTGAGTGACAGGAGAGCAGTGTGATGTATCATCTAATAGGATACACTGGAGACTCTGCACACAGTATATACAGGCCGTATGAGTGACAGGAGAGCAGTGTGAGGTATCATCTAATAGGATACAATGGAGACTCTGCACACAGTATATACAGGCCGTGTGAGTGACAGGAGAACAGTGTGTGATGTATCATCTAATAGGATACACTGGAGACTCTGCACACAGTATATACAGGCCGTGTGAGTGACAGGAGAGCAGTGTGAGGTGTCATCTAATAGGATACACTGGAGACTCTGCACACAGTATATACAGGCCGTGTGAGTGACAGGAGAGCAGTGTGATGTATCATCTAATAGGATACACTGGAGACTCTGCACACAGTATATACAGGATGTGTGAGTGACAAGAGAGCAGTGTGGGATGTATCATCTAATAGGATACACTGGAGACTCTGCACACAGTATATACAGGCCGTGTGAGTGACAGGAGAGCAGTGTGAGGTATCATCTAATAGGATACACTGGAGACTCTGCACACAGTATATACAGGCCGTGTGAGTGACAGGAGAGCAGTGTGATGTATCATCTAATAGGATACACTGGAGACTCTGCACACAGTATATACAGGCCGTGTGAGTGACAGGAGAGCAGTGTGATGTGTCATCTAATAGGATACACTGGAGACTCTGCACACAGTATATACAGGCCGTGTGAGTGACAAGAGAGCAGTGTGGGATGTATCATCTAATAGGATACACTGGAGACTCTGCACACAGTATATACAGGCCGTGTGAGTGACAGGAGAGCAGTGTGAGGTGTCATCTAATAGGATACACTGGAGACTCTGCACACAGTATATACAGGCCGTGTGAGTGACAGGAGAGCAGTGTGAGGTATCATCTAATAGGATACACTGGAGACTCTGCACACAGTATATACAGGCCGTGTGAGTGACAGGAGAGCAGTGTGATGTATCATCTAATAGGATACACTGGAGACTCTGCACACAGTATATACAGGCCGTGTGAGTGACAGGAGAGCAGTGTGAGGTATCATCTAATAGGATACAATGGAGACTCTGCACACAGTATATACAGGCCGTGTGAGTGACAGGAGAACAGTGTGTGATGTATCATCTAATAGGATACACTGGAGACTCTGCACACAGTATATACAGGCCGTGTGAGTGACAGGAGAGCAGTGTAATGTGTCATCTAATAGGATACACTGGAGACTCTGCACACAGTATATACAGGCCGTGTGAGTGACAGGAGAGCAGTGTGATGTATCATCTAATAGGATACACTGGAGACTCTGCACACAGTATATACAGGCCGTGTGAGTGACAGGAGAGCGGTGTGATGTATCATCTAATAGGATACACTGGAGCCTCTGCACACAGTATATACAGGCCGTGTGAGTGACAGGAGAGCAGTGTGTGATGTATCATCTAATAGGATACCCTGGAGACTCTGCACACAGTATATACAGGCCGTGTGAGTGACAGGAGAGCAGTGTGAGGTATCATCTAATAGGATACACTGGAGACTCTGCACACAGTATATACAGGCCGTGTGAGTGACAGGAGAGCAGTGTGATGTATCATCTAATAGGATACACTGGAGACTCTGCACACAGTATATACAGGCCGTGTGAGTGACAGGAGAGCAGTGTGAGATATCATCTAATAGGATACAATGGAGACTCTGCACACAGTATATACAGGCCGTGTGAGTGACAGGAGAACAGTGTGTGATGTATCATCTAATAGGATACACTGGAGACTCTGCACACAGTATATACAGGCCGTGTGAGTGACAGGAGAGCAGTGTGTGATGTATTATCTAATAGGATACACTGGAGCCTCTGCACACAGTATATACAGGCCGTGTGAGTGACAGGAGAGCAGTGTGATGTATCATCTAATAGGATACACTGGAGACTCTGCACACAGTATATACAGGCCGTGTGAGTGACAGGAGAGCAGTGTGTGATGTATCATCTAATAGGATACACTGGAGCCTCTGCACACAGTATGTACAGGCCGTGTGAGTGACAGGAGAGCAGTGTGATGTATCATCTAATAGGATACACTGGAGACTCTGCACACAGAATATACAGGCCGTGTGAGTGACAGGAGAGCAGTGTGTGATGTATCATCTAATAGGATACACTGGAGACTCTGCACACAGTACATACAGGCCGTGTGAGTGACAGGAGAGCAGTGTGATGTATCATCTAATAGGATACACTGGAGACTCTGCACACAGTACATACAGACCGTGTGAGTGACAGGAGCGCAGTGTGATGTATTATCTAATAGGATACACTGGAGACTCTGCACACAGTATATACAGGACGTGTGAGTGACAGGAGAGCAGTGTGATGTATCATCTAATAGGATACACTGGAGACTCTGCACACAGAATATACAGGCCGTGTGAGTGACAGGAGAGCAGTGTGAGGTATCATCTAATAGGATACAATGGAGACTCTGCACACAGTATATACAGGCCGTGTGAGTGACAGGAGAACAGTGTGTGATGTATCATCTAATAGGATACACTGGAGACTCTGCACACAGTATATACAGGCCGTGTGAGTGACAGGAGAGCAGTGTGAGGTGTCATCTAATAGGATACACTGGAGACTCTGCACACAGTATATACAGGCTGTGTGAGTGACAGGAGAGCAGTGTGATGTATCATCTAATAGGATACACTGGAGACTCTGCACACAGTATATACAGGACGTGTGAGTGACAGGAGAGCAGTGTGGGATGTTTCATCTAATAGGAAACACTGGAGACTCTGCACACAGTATATACAGGCCGTGTGAGTGACAGGAGAGCAGTGTGATGTATCATCTAATAGGATACACTGGAGACTCTGCACACAGTATATACAGGCCGTGTGAGTGACAGGAGAGCAGTGTGAGGTATCATCTAATAGGATACAATGGAGACTCTGCACACAGTATATACAGGCCGTGTGAGTGACAGGAGAACAGTGTGTGATGTATCATCTAATAGGATACACTGGAGACTCTGCACACAGTATATACAGGCCGTGTGAGTGACAGGAGAGCAGTGTGAGGTGTCATCTAATAGGATACACTGGAGACTCTGCACACAGTATATACAGGCCGTGTGAGTGACAGGAGAGCAGTGTGAGGTGTCATCTAAAAGGATACACTGGAGACTCTGCACACAGTATATACAGGCCGTGTGAGTGACAGGAGAGCAGTGTGATGTGTCATCTAATAGGATACACTGGAGACTCTGCACACAGTATATACAGGCCGTGTGAGTGACAGGAGAGCAGTGTGATGTGTCATCTAATAGGATACACTGGAGACTCTGCACACAGTATATACAGGCCGTGTGAGTGACAAGAGAGCAGTGTGGGATGTATCATCTAATAGGATACACTGGAGACTCTGCACACAGTATATACAGGCCGTGTGAGTGACAGGAGAGCAGTGTGAGGTGTCATCTAATAGGATACACTGGAGACTCTGCACACAGTATATACAGGCCGTGTGAGTGACAGGAGAGCAGTGTGAGGTATCATCTAATAGGATACACTGGAGACTCTGCACACAGTATATACAGGCCGTGTGAGTGACAGGAGAGCAGTGTGATGTATCATCTAATAGGATACACTGGAGACTCTGCACACAGTATATACAGGCCGTATGAGTGACAGGAGAGCAGTGTGAGGTATCATCTAATAGGATACAATGGAGACTCTGCACACAGTATATACAGGCCGTGTGAGTGACAGGAGAACAGTGTGTGATGTATCATCTAATAGGATACACTGGAGACTCTGCACACAGTATATACAGGCCGTGTGAGTGACAGGAGAGCAGTGTGAGGTGTCATCTAATAGGATACACTGGAGACTCTGCACACAGTATATACAGGCCGTGTGAGTGACAGGAGAGCAATGTGATGTATCATCTAATAGGATACACTGGAGACTCTGCACAAAGTATATACAGGACGTGTGAGTGACAAGAGAGCAGTGTGGGATGTATCATCTAATAGGATACACTGGAGACTCTGCACACAGTATATACAGGCCGTGTGAGTGATAGGAGAGCAGTGTGAGGTATCATCTAATAGGATACACTGGAGACTCTGCACACAGTATATACAGGCCGTGTGAGTGACAGGAGAGCAGTGTGATGTATCATCTAATAGGATACACTGGAGACTCTGCACACAGTATATACAGGCCGTGTGAGTGACAGGAGAGCAGTGTGATGTGTCATCTAATAGGATACACTGGAGACTCTGCACACAGTATATACAGGCCGTGTGAGTGACAAGAGAGCAGTGTGGGATGTATCATCTAATAGGATACACTGGAGACTCTGCACACAGTATATACAGGCCGTGTGAGTGACAGGAGAGCAGTGTGAGGTGTCATCTAATAGGATACACTGGAGACTCTGCACACAGTATATACAGGCCGTGTGAGTGACAGGAGAGCAGTGTGTGATGTATCATCTAATAGGATACACTGGAGCCTCTGCACACAGTATATACAGGCCGTGTGAGTGACAGGAGAGCAGTGTGATGTATCATCTAATAGGATACACTGGAGACTCTGCACACAGAATATACAGGACGTGTGAGTGACAGGAGAGCGGTGTGTGATGTATCATCTAATAGGATACACTGGAGACTCTGCACACAGTACATACAGGCCGTGTGAGTGACAGGAGAGCAGTGTGATGTATCATCTAATAGGATACACTGGAGACTCTGCACACAGTATATACAGGACGTGTGAGTGACAGGAGCGCAGTGTGATGTATTATCTAATAGGATACACTGGAGACTCTGCACACAGTATATACAGGACGTGTGAGTGACAGGAGAGCAGTGTGATGTATCATCTAATAGGATACACTGGAGACTCTGCACACAGAATATACAGGCCGTGTGAGTGACAGGAGAGCAGTGTGAGGTATCATCTAATAGGATACAATGGAGACTCTGCACATAGTATATACAGGCCGTGTGAGTGACAGGAGAACAGTGTGTGATGTATCATCTAATAGGATACACTGGAGACTCTGCACACAGTATATACAGGCCGTGTGAGTGACAGGAGAGCAGTGTGAGGTGTCATCTAATAGGATACACTGGAGACTCTGCACACAGTATATGCAGGCTGTGTGAGTGACAGGAGAGCAGTGTGATGTATCATCTAATAGGATACACTGGAGACTCTGCACACAGTATATACAGGCCGTGTGAGTGACAGGAGAGCAGTGTGGGATGTTTCATCTAATAGGATACACTGGAGACTCTGCACACAGTATATACAGGCCGTGTGAGTGACAGGAGAGCGGTGTGATGTATCATCTAATAGGATACACTGGAGACTCTGCACACAGTATATACAGGCCGTGTGAGTGACAGGAGAGCAGTGTGAGGTATCATCTAATAGGATACAATGGAGACTCTGCACACAGTATATACAGGCCGTGTGAGTGACAGGAGAACAGTGTGTGATGTATCATCTAATAGGATACACTGGAGACTCTGCACACAGTATATACAGGCCGTGTGAGTGACAGGAGAGCAGTGTGAGGTGTCATCTAATAGGATACACTGGAGACTCTGCACACAGTATATACAGGCCGTGTGAGTGACAGGAGAGCAAAGTGAGGTGTCATCTAAAAGGATACACTGGAGACTCTGCACACAGTATATACAGGCCGTGTGAGTGACAGGAGAGCAGTGTGATGTATCATCTAATAGGATACACTGGAGACTCTGCACACAGTATATACAGGCCGTGTGAGTGACAGGAGAGCAGTGTGATGTGTCATCTAATAGGATACACTGGAGACTCTGCACACAGTATATACAGGCCATGTGAGTGACAGGAGAGCAGTGTGATGTATCATCTAATAGGATACACTGGAGACTCTGCACACAGTATATACAGGCCGTGTGAGTGACAGGAGAGCAGTGTGATGTGTCATCTAATAGGATACACTGGAGACTCTGCACACAGTATATACAGGCCGTGTGAGTGACAAGAGAGCAGTGTGGGATGTATCATCTAATAGGATACACTGGAGACTCTGCACACAGTATATACAGGCCGTGTGAGTGACAGGAGAGCAGTGTGAGGTGTCATCTAATAGGATACACTGGAGACTCTGCACACAGTATATACAGGCCGTGTGAGTGACAGGAGAGCAGTGTGAGGTATCATCTAATAGGATACACTGGAGACTCTGCACACAGTATATACAGGCCGTGTGAGTGACAGGAGAGCGGTGTGATGTATCATCTAATAGGATACACTGGAGACTCTGCACACAGTATATACAGGCCGTATGAGTGACAGGAGAGCAGTGTGAGGTATCATCTAATAGGATACACTGGAGACTCTGCACACAGTATATACAGGCCGTGTGAGTAACAGGAGAGCAGTGTGATGTATCATCTAATAGGATACACTGGAGACTCTGCACACAGTATATACAGGCCGTGTGAGTGACAGGAGAGCAGTGTGAGGTATCATCTAATAGGATACACTGGAGACTCTGCACACAGTATATACAGGCCGTGTGAGTGACAGGAGAGCGGTGTGATGTATCATCTAATAGGATACACTGGAGACTCTGCACACAGTATATACAGGCCGTGTGAGTGACAAGAGAGCAGTGTGAGGTGTCATCTAATAGGATACACTGGAGACTCTGCACACAGTATATACAGGCCGTGTGAGTGACAGGAGAGCAGTGTGAGGTGTCATCTAATAGGATACACTGGAGACTCTGCACACAGTATATACAGGCCGTGTGAGTGACAGGAGAGCAGTGTGATGTATCATCTAATAGGATACACTGGAGACTCTGCACACAGTATATACAGGCCGTATGAGTGACAGGAGAGCAGTGTGAGGTATCATCTAATAGGATACAATGGAGACTCTGCACACAGTATATACAGGCCGTGTGAGTGACAGGAGAACAGTGTGTGATGTATCATCTAATAGGATACACTGGAGACTCTGCACACAGTATATACAGGCCGTGTGAGTGACAGGAGAGCAGTGTGAGGTGTCATCTAATAGGATACACTGGAGACTCTGCACACAGTGGGGCAAATTTACTTACCCGGTCCATTCGCGTTCCAGCGGCGGCTTCTCCGCTCTGGATTCGGGTCCGGCCGGGATTTAATAAGGTAGTTCTTCCGCCGTCCACCAGGTGGCGCTGCTGCGCTGAAAGTAAACTCATCGCGCCGGAATGCACCGAGCTGGACCAGGTGAAGGTAAGCGGTCCTTATGCGACACATTTTCGGTTTTTAAATGCGGCGGTTTTTCCGAATACGTCGGGTTTTCGTTCGGCCACGCCCCCCGATTTCCGTCGCGCGCATGCCAGCGCCGATGCGCCACAATCCGATCGCGTGCGCCAAAATCCCGGGGCAATTTAAGTACAAGCGGCGCAAAACGGAAATATTCGGGTAACACGTCGGGAAAACGCGAATCGGGCCCTTAATAAATGACCCCCAGTATATACAGGCCGTGTGAGTGACAGGAGAGCGGTGTGATGTATCATCTAATAGGATACACTGGAGACTCTGCACAAAGTATATACAGGCCGTATGAGTGACAGGAGAGCAGTGTGATGTATCATCTAATAGGATACACTGGAGACTCTGCACACAGTATATACAGGCCGTGTGAGTGACAGGAGAGCAGTGTGATGTATCATCTAATAGGATACACTGGAGACTCTGCACACAGTATATACAGGCCGTGTGAGTGACAGGACAACAGTGTGTGATGTATCATCTAATAGGATACACTGGAGACTCTGCACACAGTATATACAGGCCGTGTGAGTGACAGGAGAGCAGTGTGAGGTATCATCTAATAGGATACACTGGAGACTCTGCACACAGTATATACAGGCCGTGTGAGTGACAGGAGAGCAGTGTGATGTGTCATCTAATAGGATACACTGGAGACTCTGCACACAGTATATACAGGCCGTGTGAGTGACAAGAGAGCAGTGTGGAATGTATCATCTAATAGGATACACTGGAGACTCTGCACACAGTATATACAGGCCGTGTGAGTGACAGGAGAGCAGTGTGAGGTGTCATCTAATAGGATACACTGGAGACTCTGCACACAGTATATACAGGCCGTGTGAGTGACAGGAGAGCAGTGTGAGGTATCATCTAATAGGATACACTGGAGACTCTGCACACAGTATATACAGGCCGTGTGAGTGGCAGGAGAGCAGTGTGATGTATCATCTAATAGGATACACTGGAGACTCTGCACACAGTATATACAGGCCGTGTGAGTGACAGGAGAGCAGTGTGAGGTATCATCTAATAGGATACAATGGAGACTCTGCACACAGTATATACAGGCCGTGTGAGTGACAGGAGAACAGTGTGTGATGTATCATCTAATAGGATACACTGGAGACTCTGCACACAGTATATACAGGCCGTGTGAGTGACAGGAGAGCAGTGTGTGATGTATTATCTAACAGGATACACTGGAGCCTCTGCACACAGTATATACAGGCCGTGTGAGTGACAGGAGAGCAGTGTGATGTATCATCTAATAGGATACACTGGAGACTCTGCACACAGTATATACAGGCCGTGTGAGTGACAGGAGAGCAGTGTGTGATGTATCATCTAATAGGATACACTGGAGACTCTGCACACAGAATATACAGGCCGTGTGAGTGACAGGAGAGCAGTGTGTGATGTATCATCTAATAGGATACACTGGAGACTCTGCACACAGTACATACAGGCCGTGTGAGTGACAGGAGAGCAGTGTGATGTATCATCTAATAGGATACACTGGAGACTCTGCACACAGTACATACAGACCGTGTGAGTGACAGGAGCGCAGTGTGATGTATTATCTAATAGGATACACTGGAGACTCTGCACACAGTATATACAGGACGTGTGAGTGACAGGAGAGCAGTGTGATGTATCATCTAATAGGATACACTGGAGACTCTGCACACAGAATATACAGGCCGTGTGAGTGACAGGAGAGCAGTGTGATGTATCATCTAATAGGATACACTGGAGACTCTGCACACAGTATATACAGGC